>NW_008795909.1:7521810-7525317 GCF_000699145.1 Aptenodytes forsteri
TTAAACCTTAAACATTTAATATTTAAATATATTTTCAGACCCCCCTGTCTGAAAATTCCCACCTCCTGCTTCTTTCTGAGTTGGCGATACAGACACCCCTGTCAAGGCTCTTGCATCCATGTGCAGCCATCTCCCGGGCTCTGATTGTACTTAGCCTCAGAGCCAACCAGTCTAATCTGGGACCTCCACCCACACACCCTCAGCTTGTTGCTCTGAGGGTTCCGTTTAAGCTCAGCCCTGAGCTGTGCTGTGGGTGTGCCTGTCTGCAGCCCTGGATGGATTCTGGTCTATCACTTGCTGTTTCCAGGGTGGTTGATGGACTCTGGAAGGAGAATCTGTCTTTGTTGCTGTGCCCAGATGCTGTGGGGCTGGGTGAGGGTGAGATCTCTGGAGCAGCACCTGATACATCTTCCCTGTGGAGCAGCAGCTCCCCACTAGTTATACTGGCCCCACACCAGTGACTTGCCTGTGGCACCTTACTGCCTTCAAAGCAACATCATGCCAGCTCTGAATTTCATATCTCTGCTTCCCAGGTCAGATATGTCTGTCAGCTCTGTGGGTTTCCCTACAGCTGTGCTCGCTTCCGTGTGCTGGGAATGTGCTGCAGAAGGCTGGAGGGGCTGCCTGGAGGAAAGCCCTGTTGCGGCTGCTTGTGGCCTGGTTTGGGGGCAGCTCTGTCACCTCCAGGGCTGGGAGATCAGTTCTCATCAATGTGAATTTAAGAAGGGAAGATAGGCTGGAAACAGAAACCCTATTTTCTTTTTAAACAGCAGCTGTGTAGTTGTACCCATAGGAGAGAGTGCTTACCTTGGCTATGAAATAATGCCCATAGCTAAAAAGCTTTCGGCATTGTAAACGATCACACATTTCATTTCAAGGTATTTTCTCTTTCCTTCGGGCAGCGTTGTACAGCTCTATTCCTCAAAACATGACACGAGTTAATACTGCATCAAACACTTGAAAATAACACTAATGCAGCACTGAGAATGAAAAGTACCCCAACGTCAGGAAATACCAAGGGCCTTGCTTCTTCTGGAGCTGTTCACTTTGCTATCCTGTATACTCTTACATATTTTATGATGTACTGAGGTAGCATGCTGCTAACATGTTTGATAAGGCCTAGGTTTATGAAGGAAAGAGGAATAGAGAAAAGCATGTGAGGCTTCAGTTAAAATTTTGGAGCTGCTGGAATTTGTCAGGTTTTGTAATAAATCTTGCCCCAAGACTGAGTTGTTTTACCTTTAATCACCTGTTTGAAAGTGGATACAAAGCTTTCTCTGGAGCAACTGTAAAACTACCTGAAAGGAGGTTGTAGCAAGGTGGGTGTCGGTCTCTTCTCCCAAGTAACTAGCAATAGGACAAGAGGAAATGGCCTCAAGTTGTGCCAGGGGAGGTTTAGATTGGATGTAAGGAAAAATTTCTTTACTGAAAGAGTGGTGAAACATTGGAACAGGCTGCCCAGGGAAGTGGTGGAGTCCCCATCCCTGGAAGTATTTAAAAGACGAGTAGATGAGGCACCACTCACTGTCCCTAAGGACATGGTTTAGTGGACATGGTGGTGTTGGGTCGACGGTTGGACTCGATGATCTTAGAGGTCTTTTCCAACCTCAATGATTCTATGATTCTATGATCTCTTTGCCGTAGCTTTGCACTGACCCCCTTGCCGCGCACGTTGCCCCTGGGAGTCTCACTGCAGCCATGCCTGGAGGCTCGGCTTCCCCGGCCACATGCTGGGTGCCCGGCAGGGTGAAGCAGCCTCAGGGCGGGAAGGAGGCCGCTGTGGGGAGATGCCAGCCCTGCTCAAAGCTCCGGTGGGTGCGAGAGGGATGAACACTGAGAACAGGACTAAGAATAGGAATTTTCAGTCCCAATAGTGAATATGTCAGAAGGGGCCTGAAGCATGAGATCAATAATTTTTCTGTCAGTTTTGCCACTGGTGCCTGCCTGTTAATACAGAAACTCTACCAGCGGCCTACGCTGGCACTTCCTCATATCGAGCAGTACCATCTCCCACAAATAGCTCCTAGCAGCAGGCTGAGCTAAGAGCAGGAGCAACAAAACCTGACCTAAATAGTGATCAAAAATGCTTAATAAGGTGAGCTCAGCGCTGTCCCAGGGATTTGGGAAGCTGTGGCTGGAGGGTGGATTACAGCCTCTGTTGTCCTGGACAGTGCTGGGTTTCCTGTGCTGAGCCCAGCTGCAATGGTGGTGCGTGCCTGAAGTGATAAGAAAAAACCTCTTATGTAGATTTTGGGGTGGTTTTAGCATATGTTGGTACCTGGGGCTGCTGATTTGATTGTGCAGGATGGGAAATTCCAGGTTGAGAGGTGCCACTCCAGTGTCTGGGTTGTGAGGGGCCTTTTCAAATGGGAGCCTGGGGCTCACCTGGAAATGGCGCTCTGTGGGTTGCATTTGCAGACTGGGCAAGTCCCATATAGCAGTTGCCAGGAATCAGAGCCTTCAGCTGAATAAAGGTGTTATGTTATTTTCACTTGGATATTAAGTGATAATTAGTATTCTGTGTGACCATGTCTGCAACATGGGATGTACTCCGTTTACTGAGAGCCCTTAGAAACACCGGTGGTCTTTCACTTCACAATCTGAGCTACATTTGAGGTAAAGTGATCTTTGCTTGCATTATAAATGTTTATTTCCTGCCTCTACTGTTTGTAAATTTAATTTATAATGATCTGCTGCTGGTTATTATCAAGTATGAAGTGCTCCTTTGTAGAAAATAATTAGAATAATGTATTAGGGTTAGTTGTGAGTCTTCTCGATAATGTGTATGTGGGCGTGCAGTTTGTCATTGGTTTTGATACAAAGGAAAAAAGAAGGTTAGAACAGTAATGCAGATGATATAGACAAAAATATTCAACAAGGCTTAGTTGGTTGAATCTTCACTTTTTTTTTTTTTTTTAAACACTGCTGTAAAGCATGCTAGGTGTTAGAACTGCTCTATTACATATCACTCTGAAATCTGTGCAGCGCCTGAGCTGCAGAAAAGGCCATTTGAAATAAGTGCTGGTGATGGATAGACTTGCTGTAGTAACATCCTTGATTTTCACAGCTTTAATGGTAAATCTACTTCATTTATTGCTGTAAATGCTATGTATGTTAAATGATGTACTGGGTATGTGTGGCAAGGTTTTGGTAGCGGGGGGCTACAGGGATGGCTTCTGTGAGAAGCTGCTAGGAGCTTTCCCTATGTCAGATAGACCCAATGCCAGCCGGCTCCAAGACGGATCCGCTGCTGGTGAAAGCCAAGCCCATCAGCAATGGTGGTAGCACCTCTGGGATAACGTATTTAAGAAGGGGCGGGGGAAAACTGCACAAGAGCAATTGCAATGAGAGAGGAGTGAGAATATGTGAGGGAAACAACTCTGCAGACACCAAGGTCAGTGAAGGAGGGGGAGGAAGAGGTGCTCCAGGTGCCAGAGCAGAGATTCCCCTGCAGCCCCTGGTGAAGACCATGGTGAGGCAGGCTGTCCCCCTGCAGCCCATGGAGGT
>NW_008795909.1:7525844-7527272 GCF_000699145.1 Aptenodytes forsteri
AGGAATGATCTCTCCCTGTCCTTTTCTCGACCCACGAGCCTTTCGTTGTATTTTTTCTCCCCTGTCCAGCTGAGGAGGGGAGTGATAGAACGGATTTGGTGGGCACCTGGCGTCCAGCCAGGGTCAACCCACCACAAATGATCAGTGTTAGGGGACTTCTGATTTAAGAGTACTTTGCAATTCTTTAAAGGTGATCTGAGCCTATAAGTTTTTTGAAAAAAATAATTTAAGATGTTTCGTATGATTGAAGGGGAGTAAGCAGAAAAGCATTCTGTATGGTCCCTGAATAACAGTATTATTTTCATGCTAATAATCTGCCTGATTGCTGGGTGTCACTGGAATACATTTATTTTCTTTTGACATATACAGCAGAAGTGAAAAGCAGCCATTGATGTGGACAATATCAGTGTGTTTAGCTGTCACATCTGACAAAGATCAGCTGAGTCAAATGAGGGGCCTTAGTTCAATGAAATGCATCTGTGTGCATCTACAGTCAAATGTGTATATAAGTCAGCTTCTGTTTATTCCTTTGACCTTCAGTGTCACCTGCAAACTTAGGCCATGATCCTGCACCCTGATCTGCATGGGTAGATTATAGAGACATTTTATAGGAGCAGATCAGAAGCCACAGTGAGGATTCTTGGTATAACACTGTTATACAGTAGACCTTATTACCCTCTTGCGTCCTGTCTCCTGATAATACATGTTTACTTGAATGACTGAAATTACACTTAAGTAAAACTTGCTGTATACGGTAAAAAAAAAAAAACAAACCTCACAGGCAATTGGCACCTGCTTTGGGTTTTCCTGAACTCTTTTAAGTATCTAATATGTTTATTTAAATAAAACCACAGTTTCCTCTGCCGTTTCTCTGTCCAAAGGGTTGATATCTTTCTCTCTTTTAGCCTTATAAACATTAGGTGCATTGGGAAATGTATACACTTCAATGCTTAGGAATATCAAAAGAGATGTTGTGTTCGCATCAGTGATCAGCACTGAGTATCAAGTAGTATTTGGGAAAGAATCTGGCATATCCCTCAGTGACTTATCTGCGAAGTGTGAATGGCATTTAATAAAACAGATTTTCTAGCAAATGACAGGCCAGAGCCTTGAAGCAAAAAGTACTTCTGCCCTGTGCCAATCATTCACTTTCTTCCAGCTCAGTGATTTATCCCATGTAAAATGTTTTTGTATTTAAAACTGGTCCACACTGCACCAATGGTAAGGTGTCAAATCCCTCACTGAAGCAATATCATAAAATATGAAAACTTGAACACTAACCAGCATTGGGTTACTCATCACTGCATGGCCTGCCTGCCTTCCTGCAATTATTGGCAGGCATTAAGACTACTCTTGATGAGATATTACTTTGCATCTTCCTTAGGGAAATAAGGTGGTTGCTTTTGTTTGTGGAGTTGTGGGGGGGGT
>NW_008795909.1:7527359-7578330 GCF_000699145.1 Aptenodytes forsteri
GGGGGGGGGGATGTTTGTTTGTTTGTGTTAAAAATATATAAAGCAAAGTAGTTGTGCCATGGAAGTTGATGGCAGAGTTTACTTTGACTTAAACTGTCCAGAATTTTGCCTGAAGACTTTTGCACAGGAAGGGTAGCTCTGAATTTCTAGTTTGGTCTCCTGTATGCTAAAAGACACATCATTGGTGTGAAGGGTTTATACAGCCATGGAAACGTTCTCTTGGAAAACTGAACAAGCTGTTAGTGTAGTAAGACAGAAGTTGTGATCATTTCTGCTGTTGCAGTTTGATCTACTTTGGGCATATCTTTCCTCTCTGGGATTCCTTCGAGTGAGGTTTTGCCCCTTTAGCTGTATTCCCACAGAAATCCACAGCCATTCCAAAGACATCTCTTTACCTTCCCTGCTCCCCTGTGCTTACCCTGTTTTTAGCTCTTGAGTTTTAATTTCAATTCACTTACCACATTCTTCCTTATATTATTCCTAGTAACAATAGGTTTGTTGCCTAGTACACCTTCCAAGCTTAAAATTGTAGTGTAGACAAGATGCTTTTGAATTTTAATATGCACTGTGCACTCTAAGAAAGCATTAGTATTCTGTGCAGTGTTTGCTTCAACTAATGAAATTATAATAAAACCATAGTTTGCCTTATCTAACCTAAATTTTAACACATTAGAGATCTATTAACCAGTGTGTTCCTTTCTCTTTTCCCCAAAAATTGTTGTTCACAGGAGATACCATAAACTACTACTTAGCTAAGTGGGAAACCATGCTTCCCATTTTAGCTTTCCTTTTGACATAAACCTCGATGTAAACATAGTTCTAAACACCTTTTCAGAGTTTAAATCATACTGCTAGTTACATCAGCATGCTCCATCACAGAAAATAATGCCTTATTCTTCCAAGGTCCTATGTTCTTTTTTACAGATCATATTCCTTTTCCATGAAAAAGTAATGCATTGCCGAATATTGTGACATTAAGCAAGTTCAGTTGTGTTTTGCAGTTGTTAATTACCCTTACAAGGTGGATAAGAAGTCTGTGGGGAATTCCTTAAAAGAGAAGTGCTTTGCCCTTGGGATGTGTATTACCATATGGAAAGCAGGCTTATGTTCTTAGTTAATTATCTTTGTTGTTTCAGTTCATTTAAAGGCAATGTAATAATTTGTTGGTTGTTAGTACCTGTGTATTTTAAAATGGGAAATTGTTAGAATAATAAAGACCCCAAGGGGATGCTTACAGTGCTCCAGAAAGACACTTTGAATTATTTTTTCCCAAGGCATTAATTTTTCTAAGTGGAACTGACAAAAATATTAAACAAAGGTGATATACGGCATCTTTGGGAAAGTGTATTTCATTATTATTGCTATTTTTTGCAGATGGTTCAAAACTTTTCTCCTAATAATAATCACATTCCTATTTCTTCTTTCTGCAAGACTGCAATCACACTGAATTTGATAGCTTTGAGCAACAAAATATCAAAGCAATAATTGAAAGTGGGTAGGGTGATAGTACTTAGCCATGTCTCATGGAAATGTGAAGGTCATGGAAATAGGCGAGGGGAAAAACTCAGTATTATAATAAACAAATGGATATGGTTATGATCCTATTGAACAGAGAGCCTGGGATTATTCTACCTGGCTGGTGACAGGATACTGCTTCTGTCATGGAGTTTTTTGCTTTATAAGGTGTTAGGAAGCTCTTTGTTGTTCGGAGGGCAGTGTGCATCCTGCAAATCTGTGTGGGAAGCCAGCGATTTGACTTTTCTGAAAGCCTCACATCTGTGGTCAGGACTGAGGCCGCTCTTGTTTTGCTGCTCCTACCATAATTATTGCTGCACAGTTCCATTAACTTTTGGCAATATTTGGAAAAGCTTTAGGTTTTATTCTTTAAGGTAAAATTAGGGTAATTTTTCCTCTCAGTCAAACTAAAATTGTAGTTTATTTATAATTTGTAGCTTTTGCTACTCAAGTATTTTTATATAAGCTTATGAAAACAAAGGGTCAAATTGAAGAGGTTATTCCACTGATTTCAAGTAGTTGCTTTGGATTTACCTCCATGTGACTGAGAGCAAGAATCATCATCTAAATAAAAGAGCAATTATTTCCAAAGCACTCAGAAATTAGTAGGTTTATTACGTTTCATTCTCTAGAAGAAAACAAAATCAGCTCTAAGCATTTCTTTCCTAAGCGTTACCTTAGGAAATCATTATGACTCTCCAAAGCTGAAATCAAGAATGGTTGGGAACTTAGTACATAGGTCCCAGATTTGTATACCTACTCCACCTGACACTGGCTTGCAATAGAAAGGATAGACCTCATTTAGGAGGAAAGGAATTGAACAGTTGGCATCTGCTGCTTCCATGAACACTAGGAGTCTATGACTAAGATGTTCTGAAATGGAAATAAAGACTGAAGGGGAATTAAAGCACCCCATTCCTTCCCGTGTCACTGAACAGGTAAATCAATGCCGTGCACTCTTCAGGGCATAGTCAGCTGCCCTGTGCTGGGTACTGGAAAAACAAATAGACCCTTCCTTCAGTGCTCACAGGCATGAGTAAACATGTTCAAATGTGTTCCCAGAGGAGTTTCTTGGAGCTTGGAATGGACTTCATCTAAAAATCCTTACTTAGAGTCTCTTTTCAAATTGCAACAATTTTTTCCTCTCTTTGCTACAAATACCTTGCTACAGACATTGCGTTAAAGTTAGGGTAGATCAGAAAAATCACCTAAGAATGTCACCTTCTTTGCCAACAAACCAGTCTCGTGTATAACCTGAGCCACGTGCGCTGCCTTTGTCACATTTGTACTTGCTTTGTATTCCAGTTAGCCTCACAGAGCCAGGATTGCACAAGCATAATTGAGGGCAAGATTTGGTCAGGAGAATCTTGTCGCTGCTGCCGCCTCTGCGGCGTGAACCAGAAAGAGCACAGCTTGACTTTCATATGTCTGAGGTTGAGTTTGCAGAAAGCTGAGCAAACTTGCTCTGGAAATGCCAGTCACCCTCCAGAGGAGAACTGTGATTTAATGTGGTGAAATGGCTAGTTCTGACAGTATTAACTAGCTCAGGTCAGACAGTGTCTAAAGCCAGCGTCTCCTTGCAGTAGCTGTTACCATTAGGAAGCTGTGCCCTGTGCTGAGGCCAGCAATGTTACTGTGCAATTCTAATTGACCTTTTTGTGGGGACGCTTCCTTTCAACATTGGTATGGACCTTGCTTAATTAGAATGATGCTGAGGTGGGGTGAGTACAGGTGTTTCATCTTTAGCAAAAAAGTTTTATTTTGTGTTTCTCCCCTCTGATAATTTGTCACATCAGGTTATTAATATCATTCAGAAGAAAAGAATGCAAATACATGTTATGTGGAATGGAGATCATTCTGCTGTCTTTGGGGAAATGCTTTGGATGTGTGTGGGAGTATAGATTGCATTTATGTATTTCACGTTCCCAAATCCATGACTGCCTTATCAAACTAAGATTTTGTCAGACTCGTGGGGCAGGCATGTGAACTCTATATCTGAAAATAGATGCATCTGGTTCTGAACTGTGGTTTTCATCTAGTCTTTTAATTAAGTGTCTTTACACACCAAGAAGCATCCTGGCTTACGTTGTGAAGCTATTACCTGCGTGATTATATTACTGTTTGATTTCTGTAAAAATCTGCTTTTAAAAAATCAATTGAATGTAAAATTATGCTGGTAATACAGACATATGATTCTTACTTGTCATGAGCTCTGATTTGAGATTGACTGGTGGTCATTTTACAGTGTTTTCCTGGTAAGGTGGCAAAAGATAAATGTATCTTCTGAGCTGCTATTTTAAGCATCACAACTACAAATGAGAGTGACAGTAGCTTGCAGTTTAGGTCACTTAGTACATCTTAGCTTATGCATGATAAAACAAGCACAGGCTGAACTTAAACACTGGCCTGCCTTTCTGACTTGAAGAGAGCAGCCTATTTTGGTGTTTAAAGATTAAAAGATCCCACTTTAATTTGTCTAAATAGCTATTAGCCATTGGTTTGGTCATTTTATAATCCTTTCTTCTCAATTAGGAGAATATAAATTTATTTTCAGAAATTATTTGGCCTTTTGTTTATAAGCTTCCTGTCAGGTGTGTTTACTTTGACTAAGAAGATCTCATCTGATCCATAGTAACACAACTATGGAGAAAGGAAGGAAGGAGAAAATGCAAACAGCATGTTCATTTGAATGTCACTCCAACATGGGGATGAAAGATGGGTTGGGTTTACAGCCAGGAGTAGTGAAATAGGGATTTTGTTTGCTGTACTATTTCATATTTCTCTCAGGTAATGTAAAGGGTTGGGGTGCGCCTCTGGTCAGAAGCCAGTGATATGCCAAATGATGCCCAAGCAACAGTTATGTAGTATAGTGCTTCTCTGTAGCAGCCTTCTCCTTCTCCCCAGCCTAGCTATTGCTGGTAGGTCTCTCTGGATCATTACCGTTGAAGTCAAATTTTGCCGAGTAGCCTGTTGGAGGTCCAACCCTTGGAGGTCCAGCTGTGGGCGGCTCAGGCTACTGGTTCAGAGTAGGGGGAATTAGTCTGGGGTGAAATGTAGTCCTGAGTAGATACCGAGCAGATAAATTTGACTGAGCAGATAGGTAGCAGCTATATGTGTGGACAACTTAAACATTTTAAATAGGCCAGAAATAGTAAATAAGCAGTGTATAAGCTTTGTTCTAGCCCTCCCCACAGAGATGAGGTCTGGTTAGAGGTTAAATGACAGTTAGTGTTGTTTGGACTGGCATCACCTGGAATCTCTTTGGTGTTGGAGGCAGCAGACAGAAGAGGAGGCAATTTGTCAGCTTTGCCCACAGTTGAGTTCAAAGAGCGAGATGGAGAAAATAACTGTCATTCAAAGACATCTGGCCATTCATCCGTGTGGACTGGGGCAGTGCGAGGGTGTCCTTGCTGTGTGCTCAACTGCCTCTGACAGCCTGCAGGTTTTTCGCTTTAGAGCAAAAATCACAGCAGCAGCTCCAGGAATTAACACTTGAGAAGTTGGTTCTCCCCACCCCCCCCTTATTTTCTTGACGGATTGTCTATAGGAGAGGGAGGATTTAGGACAAAAGATTTATCTGAGCTGTATCACTGAAAAATGAGCAGGAAAACACCTCAACAAGCTGTGTGAGGAACTCGAAGGCCATTTAGCTGGAGAGAAGCTGCAGGGTGTTCTGAGCACGGAGCACAGAGGAGCTGAAGAAATACAATGCATTAGACTTTAATGAGCATTACACAAGATCTTCCTAAAGTATTGATTAACTAGGCATCAGGGACTTTTGAACCTTAAATGCCTACAAAAGCATGCAGGGTTTAAAAGACTCATCACTATTCCACAGAATAAGAATCAGGTTCTGGGTAAAATGACTGAATACGGCAAAGTCTTTGGTACAGCTATTTTGGGCTACAAAGAGCCTTTGAGTGCTCAACAATAGCATTGGTGTTGGAAGCCCAAGAAGAAAAAAGAACAGAAAAGCCATATATTCCGACAATCATCTACATGGCATTTAAGCTTGGTTAGGAAAGAATGAAAAGATCCAGATAAAACATGGTGCTGCACAAAAAAGGCTTTATCTCATTTACATCCTCACCTCCTATTTGGAGAGACTTTTTAGAAGCTAGGACCATGAGAAGGAGGAGACATAATTAACAATATGTATGCCTAGCATTTTCAGACCTCAGTACTTCATGTTCTTGGGGCTGTGATAATTTTCATAGACTGGTAGTACTTTACCAGTGGTGCAAATGTGCTCAACTCTTCATCCAAGATGGTAGCCCTGAGTATCCTTAGAAATGATAAGTCCTACTGCTATAAATCAAGGGTGCTCATGTCTGGTGATGACTGGGTGTATAAAGAAGTTAAGGTAGTCCCATTGAAGAGACACTAGGAGAAAGCAGTTGTCAAGATTATAAACTTAGTATCCTTAGTATTTGATGTGTTCCAGCCACTAACTGGTTTTGGTTGTCTTCATTCTCAAAAACTCATAAAAACAATGGAGGTATAATCAGGTAATTTAAAGTAAATTATGAATCTTGCAGTTCAGAAATTAATATAAAGTTTTATATATATATATGCGCCACACCAGGAAGTAGGAAAAAGCTACAGTGGATGTAAAAGAACTGAATGCTAATTAAGAAGTCTATAACAACTTGGCCAAAGAAGATGAGCACAAAAGATAGATCGACATTATTTGAATTTCCAAACGTTATAATGAAACAGCCTTTTTTTTGTTTCAAATATTCACATGACACCTGTTCCATTTAGAAATGCTCGAGGAGATGGAATAAGACTGAAATTGATAGCATAAAGTCCTGGAATAAAATATCCCCAGAAAAGGAAGAAAGGAAGAAAGAAAAAAAAAACACCACAAAAGAAAAAAGAGATTAAAACAACCATACTAAAGGCAACAATAAAATTCTGAAGAAAGTGAAGTAAAATCAGCAGAAGGTGCACCCATATCTGACAGGGTGGATCTGTCCAGTGAAACACTGCAAGCCTTGCAGGACATGCTTACTTTAACAAAAAGATGCTGGTACAGGGATAATGACCTGGGACGGGTCCAATACCGGAATGAATGATGCTGGGATAAAGTGTGCTTGAAGCCACAGTTTGCATGATTAGTATCTTTTTGATCCTTATATAAGCAACAAATTGCCATTTAGTGCAAATCTTGTGGTTATGTTTACTAGTTCCATGCTCTTAGGAAAATCCCATTGCTGGTTGAATCTGGTTGATCTGCTATTTCACCATTTATTAATTTGGCCCAAGATGTATATGTTTCTGATTAAAATGTAAGATTTTTGCAAATACCTGCTATGTTATCATGAGAAGAGGCATAATTTTGATTAATTACAAACTGAGAAAAAGCAACTAAAGATTTTTTTTTTCTTAATTCTGTCTCCTCAGCACTTCACAGAATATTCAAGGCTTTACCTTTGGACAGTTTATTCATCTGTGAGAAACTGCACAGAATGAGAATCAATGGATAGTCCAGCAAAACATGTCCATGCCTCCACGTGACTTGCAAATGTCCTTTTTCTGGTGAGATTTGCTAGGAAGGAGAGTGTAACAGGGACAGCATTGCTAATGTTGGAGTATATCTGCAATTAACAGCTTTCACAGCTAACTTACATCCTTATCTTTCTGTGACATTTAATCAATTGTAAACAAGCAGAAATGAATTACTAGCAGTGGAGAAACTCAGTGCAGCAAACAAAAAAGGGAATATTAACAAAGCTTGTTCATCTTTGTATGAGACCTCCTACGTTTCAGCCATGCTCGCTTTCTCCTGGGAGCTTTTGAATCCGTTGTCAGTCTGTAAAATTAGAAAGAAGAGTGAGTTAAAACCTATGTAGACACTAGAATTTTCCTATTACAAATCATCTCTGCCTCAGTAGATTAGCTGCATATCCATCCATTGCCAAATGTTCTGAAACGTTTTCATCCTGTCGCAATTTTCTTCTCATACTTCTTTAGTGCATTTAACAACTGGGAAGTTTGCCTGAATAGAGATACATAAGAGAAAGTAAATTCTCACAGAAGAGATGGAGAAAAGGTGAAGCAGGCAAAGTATGACAGTGTCTCAGAGATGTACGTAATGTTGATGTGCAGATTGAATTCCTACCTAAATAAACAAACGGATGAATAGAGGTAGTGAATGGGACATTTTAGCAGATGATTACATTATTATAACATTCAAAGAATAAAGACTCTATTACTCCGTTACTCTTCTGCATGTTCAAGTCTGTCACATCTCACTTAAACGAGATGGTATTTGGGAAGATGTATGTATAGGAATATGTCAGTTATTAAAGGCCAGATCCTGCAACAGGCTCCAGGATTAGGCCTGTAATTTGTTAGAACAAGACAAAGCCTTTCCTTTAGAAATGTAAATTGTTTCATAAGAAGGGGTAACAGAGCAGCTCAGCAATCCTTTTCCATTAAGTACAAGTCTGGATTAGTTATAGCATATGACAGGGTGTGGAAACAAGTAAAACTCTGTAGAGGTGGGAAATTAAAACATCAGCCCTTTACTGGAGTCTTATTTATGAGGATGATTTCTAAACAGGAACCTGGTAGGCCAGAACAGTAAACCTTCCAGTAAACCATACTGCTGGGACTTGTGCTGCCAATATTTTAACAAGGACTAGACTATCACAATAGGGCAAATAAATAAATAAATATCCTGTTAGTGCTGCATCTCAGGCAAGAGCAACAGTGAGGTGGTGAGGTATTGATTCAGTTATTTTCCTAATTAAACAAAAATTATTGCAAATAACTATAGGCAAGGAAAGAGGCAGCAGAAGTGCCCTCTGTGGAAAATGGTGCCACTTCACACATGATACAGGCATTGAATCTACCAAGGATGCTACATGGCATTCATTCAGTCTCATCCGTGTCCTGTTCATGTGGGGGTGAAATTCTTGGGGACAGGGTAGGGGAGAAGCCATTTTGTTTGCTCTTAATTCACAGCAAAATAATGATGGATGTACAGAAGTATTTTTTGGAAGTCTTTGTGGCCAGGATTGCTAAACAGAAACATCACCATGACACAGAACTCGTTGTGAACACACAGTTAATTTGGATAGCAGTTCTTTCAGATATACACTCATAAAATGTCTGCCAGGACTTATTCACCAAGAAATACTAGTCAGTCATTTAAGATGACTCATTTGTCAAATGTGTATTTTAATCTGCTAGGATATTTAAAGCACTAGTATTTCCTAGATGATCAGGCAATTAATGGTCCTTTCTTGCAGTATGTTTGTTTTTATATGAATAAATAGTGTTAACAGGGTAACAAAATTCAGTTTCTGCTGCTCAGCATTTGTATGGAGTTTGCAAGATTTGAATTGTGAAGATGTTCTAATTTAGGACTGCATGTTTCCGTCTCAGAGATACTGCTCTGTACATACCAAGTACTGAAACATACCCCTTGAATGGGGTTAAAGCATGTTTTCAGTGAACCTTGGTGGGTTTGCTATATAACTTGAGTGTAATTTTTCTTGTGCAGAGAATTGATTCAAAGGCCATTGGTGTTAGTAAAAAGTTATCCTGCCCAAGTGTGGGATGAGCTATATATGTATGGAGAAGTGATCCCTGTTTGCACATCAAAGAGGTACAAGCAGGCCATGTGCCATGTGAATTAGGAAGTCTTGCCCCTGTTCACAATCAGGTGTGCTGTTGCCATGGTGTTTTGCGTGAGTAAAAGCAGTATCTGGCATACATGCACAGGGCAAATGGCAGGTAGTCTGTGGGCACGTGGGTTTGCTGCAAAAGGAGACAATGTTTTCTGCTCATTTTCTATTCTCGCTTACCACAGCATGCTTGAGGCATTGTTTCTACCTATAGGTGTGCATTTTCTGTACTGCTGGCATGTAGTGTGGCAGCTCTGCCACAATCTGCCTGATTTGTCTTAGGACATAGTAGTTATTTTCTTATCAAAAGATAATTCATGTGTATTATTAAGACAATGGATTTGACTTTTCAATGAGTTTGTCTTTAAGAATGGTTTTCAGAGAATGAGTCAGCCATATGTTAAATCAAATTTAACATCCATTATGAAACACTGTATCATACTTTATATCTCTGTAATGATAATAAATCAGCATCTCTCCCATGTTCCCCTCATTTGTAGTACTACTCATCAATCTTGCTAATATCACAAAGATTTATTAAATGAATAATCTTCAAACTATAGCTGTTTTAATATTAATAGCTCCATTTTATGTTGTTTCTCTTACGATAATTCCATTTGTATTTAAGCATGCTGACTTTAAAAGTAATAATCCTTTTTATAGTGAAATTTAATGAATAGAAAACCAGTAGATCAATAATAAAGTCCTCCTTAATGAGATTTTGTAATTATACCAATATATTACAAAATACAGTAAATTTCTGAATGCCCTTCATATGTAGGAAAATCGCAGAAGTTACAAACTACAGAATGAAAGCTGAGGTAGTATTTAAAGGGAAGAGATACTGAGATACCATCGTGAATACATGCAGATGAATAAATATATTTTGTCTGTCTTTAAAAGTATCCCAAGATTGTAGTGTGATGCTCAGTGAGTTATGGCTCAATTCACTTTAATGTAAAACTCCTGTGTTAAAGATACACGCTGGATGTTTTAGCTCTCATGATTCTGTTAACACAGAAGTCCTGGTTATATTTGGGTCATATTTGGCCTGTCTTAATTTTTGTTCTCCAATAGTGTTTGGTATAACTTTGTTATATTTCCATGCAGACTGAAAGTAACTGTACAATCAGTTTGTAACCACAATGCCAGGAGATGAGAGTGCAGCTGGAGCTGGTTTGCACAACACCTGTAGCTCAAGCCCACCTGATCAGAGGCTCTCCTGTGAACACCCGCTCTGCTGCTCCATTCAGTAGGGAGGAATAGCTGCAGTCCTCTGCTAATGGAGCAAATGATCTGCTCTGTATTTTAACCTCACAGCTGAGTAGCATTTTAAGGTCTTGCATCGTTAGTACAGTTTCACACTTTACATAAATATATTCATTTTAATGTCAAAATTGTAATTTTTATTTTTTTTTAATAAACAGTTCTAGTTCCAAACTAGAGAGTTGGGGAACCCAGGTGAATTGGGTGACATCAAGGAGAATTGAGAAAGCCCAGGTGGTCTGGTGCATTTGCCTTTTGACAAAATAAATAGGTCTGAGTAAATGAAGAGTGGGTCTGTTGGTTAAATTTGACAGGAGAAGCCCTGGGCTCTGGGACAGTTGAAGGCAAATCTGCTTTCCCCATGGGTGCCTGATGTGCAGAGCACCACACAGTGCTCAACAAGTCCTGAAGCTCTGTCTGCCCTGTCATTAACCAAATAACACTTAGAGGGGCCAAATCTATTTCTTTGGGCTCACTGCTGGTGCAGGTGTGGAGAACTATTATTAGAGGTGGGGTTGGGAGACCAGAAGTGCAGTTTGCTGTCTTGCCTGAGGTTCTTGTTAAGCTCTCAGCATGGGTGCAGTGGGCTGTGCTTGCTGACAGCTACTTATCCCTCCAGCTTCAATATTTTTGCTGTGTTGCAGTTTCTGAAGTGTCTGATCTGGAAGGCCCGTGAACAATGTGTTTCGATAATCCAGCTGAGATGTAGTGAAAGCATGAATGACAGCCTAGTACCCTCCTGAGACAGCCTTGGTTGTAGCCTTACTTACTATCCTCTGCAGATGTAGAGGTTTTTGTCATGTAGCTAAACCGATAATCAAAAGATGGGCTGATATCAAAGATGACCTCCAGGTCATGAACCTTCAAACCAGACACTCTAAAACTTCCTTTAAAAGGAGCTGCAAAGGATGAAGTGCAATTCAAAGGTATCAGGCACCAGCCAAAATAAGCTCAACATTCTTTAAATCTAATTGCAGCTAAACATCATTTAGGTGTCTCATCAGACAGGAAATTACTTCCCTTGGGTCACCTGTTATAGGAAAATAAGCTGTGGCCTTATCGGTATAACAATAGTTTCAAATTATACCTCTCAGTCATAGTTCCTAAAAAAACCCTAGGAGGACACAGCAGACACCTGTGAATTTAGGCCTGAATATAGCACATTTCTGGAGAAAAAAATAATAATAAAATAGTTAGAATCTTATTCTGCCTGTGTCAGTGAAAACACCAGGAAGGCAGTGTGCAATAGGGTAGTGCACTAGTGCACGGAGTTAGAAAGGAGTGGTGAGGTAAGAAACTGGGCAGGGGACTTGAGACCGAGGTTCAGTTCCCTGATCCATTATAGACTACATATGTCTTAGAGCCTATGCCACTATTTACTTTTGCTCTTCCTGTTCAATTCAGATTTTAATGAGCAGGTAACACCAAGTACAGTGTGGCTTTTATCGTGGCTGAAGTCTTCCAGATCAAGTATTGTATAAATGATAAAAATAATTCCTCTCTGTGTTGGTCTTGTTTTAGCTTTATGTACTTCCCAGATAAAAATGTCTTTATAAAGGTAGGCATTTTTCCCTTGAAAAGGTTTATATCTTAGTTCTACTGTCATTACATTATTTTACTCTGAGCTTTAACTGACAAACTGAATTCCTAAGAACTGGGACACTGAGATTATGGTATCATAGCAGTAAATGCAGTGATTTTTTTTTTTTAAAGCAAAATCTAACAGAGCATTTTGTGTATAGCTGACCTTACAGGAAACATAGCGAACAATGACTGCCTATTTCTCAAAGCTGAAAAGCTGCTTCCTTCTTACCAAAAGGAATTTAGCAGCATATATGTTCCCTTGAGCTGCTGCACTGTATACCTAAGCATTAAAGCTCCTCACTTGGCCCTTCCACTAGTCTCCCAAGTTTCTCTAACTTCCTGAAATCAGGCATTTTAGATGACTTTGGCCTCTAGGGCTCTCACATTTTAAGAAATAATCTTCCCCTTCTGGACCTCAGAACTACCTACTGGAAATCTTATCATCCATTTAGTTCAGGATGTATTAAAATTTGGCAATTAATTATCTGCAGTTCTAATCCAATGAGCCTGTGCAATTAACATCTGGGATTCAGCACATCCTTTTGCTGACTTTTTAATTTAAGGACTTGGAGAGAGTAGATCCCCTCTAGGAGAGCTGAAATAAGTAAAATCTAACCTATACTTGGAATTCTTAATCCGTTTCCTGTCTTAGAACCCATCCTGTTACTCACTGGCTTTCTGGTACCTTGTTTCTTCTGAGCAGCCGTGGCTGTTGCTTGTGGCATCTTAACGTGTGGCAGAAAACTTGTGTGAGCTGAAGTGGTCTGTTGGAGACAGAGAATGTGGAAATGGGGATTTCTAGGCTCTGCTCTCTGCTTCTTTCAATAGCCAGCAGGTGACATTGGCTTTTTTGTCCTTTTGTAAAATAATCTGAATGCTATTTGTGTCCCTGGTGTGACAGATTTAATTAATAAACAAACTTATCCTGAAAACCTATTAAAGGATACCATAAAGGTGAAAAAAACCCTGACTACTAAAGTTAGTATAAGTCTTTCTTCAGCCCTGCTTGTAGAGCTTAGTTACATATTCATTTAGCAATAAGGCCATTTCCTGTTAAACAGAAAGAAAAAAAAGAAGGACAAAAAAAAGATTCTGCTTGTGGGTGTTGTTTCATCCTGGGGAACAAAGGGGACTTAACTTCTAGTGAACAATAGTGGAAAATGCACCTGATTATTTGTTTCATAATAGAAGAGAAAATTATACAGGTAACTCCCTTCCTGAAAGAACTATTCTAGAAATCACTGTAAATCCCTGGGCAGTCAAGCACTCAGCCATACCTTATCCTGCTAGCAGAGCATAATCGTGTCCCTTCACATCTTTTAAAGGCAAGAGCACTGCTCAGGACACGGTCCTATTTTTTCATTGTCAAAAAAACACATTCTACCTTAAATACATTGAAGTAAAAATGGACATTTGTCCTTCATTCACTGGATGCCTAGATGCAAATTGCACCTGTGATACTTAAAATCCTGCTGACTTTCCCACAATGCCCACAGTTCATAAATTCCTTATTATTCAGCTGTGGGGAAATGCAGTGACAACAAAGTGTCATTTACAAAATGACGCAGCTACGTCCTCTTAGGGGCAGTCACCAATGATGACTCAGGTTTCTCAGGGTAAGGTCTTTTAACAGTTTACTTTTAATTTATCAATGTAACATGTCTTTTGGAAAAGAAGTTATTTAATTTCAGTTGTGTATTTGTAGAGAAGCACAAATTATTGCTTGGCATAAAGTACACTGTCTTTTTTTCTCCTTGTCACTCTTGCACTATTTCTTACATACGACATGTGTTTTTCTGCAGGATTTAGCATTTAGGATGGACTTGAGGCAAACTATTTGCATGGGTGAGAACTGGCAAGTTTCTGTGTTTCAGTACCATTTCCTTCTCTTGCCTGAAATGTTCCTGAGCACTGTGGGAAGACCTTGTCAGAATACGTAAAGGCATAACTCAGTCAGCCTTCACATCATATGTGTATATGCCACAGAATAGAATATAAAAAAACTAGAATAGGGCAACTACTTAGAGATATTCAGTGATTTACAGGAGTGTACCAAGAAGCTAGAATATTGTGTAGAAGGTATGCATTAAATATTTAAGAGTTAAGAGACAAACTGTTATCTTTAGTCTCTCTGCTTGGCTGCAGGCATATAGGTAATACAAGGGAAGATGAACTCCAGTGGTTTTATCTCTGAGGTTTTGTAGTGCAAGGTTTCCTGTGACTCATCTACATGGGCAAAAAGCCAGAGCTTCCTTAAGTCAGTGTAGAAAGGAGTTGGCTGGGTGACTGATTGGGCTGCAGTGTCCACCGTACAGACCCCAGGTGGGGTCTAGACTCCACTGTGCTCAGTGTCATACAGACAGCTATGGGCTGGGAAGGGGCTGGGGCTAGGTTTCCCACTGCTGCAGTGACCCTGTGTAAAAGAGACAGCAAAGATCTCTCAAGGCACCTATCTGTGCAGTCAATTTGTAATTCTTAAGCAGAGCCCTAGAAATAACAGAGAGAGCATATTCAGTATAATAAAATTGTTTGGGCCTCTAGTTAGCTGGAGAACTGCCTTTTCTTTGTCAGAGAAAGTCCTTAGCTCAGGACATGATAATTTCTTTGCAAAAGAGGAGCTCCCTTAAGCTATTATTAAACTGGCCTAGTAGTGGGTATGACTGCCTTCAGGTTTTTTAGGAAGCATGAGCTGGCCCCTGAAAATTATAAAATTGGCTTAATAAAATCAGAGATTGAGAGGAAAGAGGACTAACCTTGTACTTATTATTGTCTTTTGGTTTCTGAACATTTTGGGTGCAGTGAGATACATTTTCAGGCTTTTCTCATCCATCAGGAAGATTAAAAAATTGCTTTGTGTTTTCAGTAAAAGCAGGAATGTTCCTGAAAGCCATTGATCCTAGCAACCAAGGGAAAAATCCAGCTGTTGAAACAGTAAGTAGCACTCCAGGAAGGTCAAGCATGGGACCATTCTAGTTTGTCTTCTGACCATAACATTCTTTGAGATGTGCTGTATAAGCGGTCCAAGATGGATTTGACTCATGTAATGTACATTTGAAAAGTAAGATTGGTACCAATAAAAACAAAAGCCTTTACAGGGAACAATAGAAATCTCTCTATCAGAGATGGGTGCTTCTAGCAAGCACATAGGGAGAAGTAGCCTCCTTGTAATGACCTAAAGAACACTGTCATCTGGCTCATTGCTTGTTCTGTTTATTTTGTCATTCACCTTTGTATTTTAATTAGCTCCTTTTTTCTTCTCTTGTTGTGATTTAGTTTGCATGCTGTGGAACATACATTTTATTTCAATATTTGTAACAGCATGGTATGCATGCAAATAACACTTTGGTAGATAGTATCTATTCAGCAGTTGTAGGTGTGTGACCCATTTTCTCATCTTAATATGTTTGGAGCGAATGCATATATGTAAAATGATTAAGAAAACAGCAACAGAACCATTATCCAATTAGAAAGGCAGATGTATTTCAAAACCAGAAGCTTAAACTGAAGGACCTAAGGAGTAATGACCCCTGCTCCTTTTGTTGGCCCTGTTATGTTACACATTTTTGAAGTGTGCTGCATAAAAGAAAACCTGCTTTTTCAGAGAGAGCTCAGTGATTGAGTTGTAGCACCTTCTGCTTTTGCATAGATGCATGTTATCAAGGACTGAGGATGAGGTGCAGTTGCTAAAGGCTAGAAAGAGAAGGGTTGGCTCAACAGCATTTGCCTTGGGATTTAAGACTGAAACCTCCAGATTTATAACATGCTAAATGCAGCATCTAACCTAGTCCCTTGCTTTAACTATTTACGCAGTAGCAGTGTGTGGTTTTTCCTCACCATTTCCCCAGACATTAGTGTTTGTAAGCCACCTTTAGCATTTACCTCTTTGTTTGGACTAAATGGAGAAACACAGGGAGCTTGAACTGAGGTCAAGAGCAAAGCCCGTCAGCATTCATTTTCATAATGGTACCAACATTGAAGGAAGGAAAGTTTAGCTTGTAAAATAAAGTATTTAATGCAGCTTTGAGTCTCTGTAGAGAAAAGCAATGGTTTCCATAGCATCACCAGAAACACCTGTCTGAATATGGAAGAGGATGTTTGACTCGAGGCTCAGGGTTCATCTGGCTTAGCAGCGGGCACAGAGCTAAGGCACCTTAGTCCAGAATGCTTTCTCCATAGCCAGTGGGCAAACAGAGGCACTTCCATGGGATGAAAGGATCTCTTAATAGACTACTGAGGGACCCCAGTGTGAGGAGGCTTCTCTTAGGTGCCTGATTTTAGAGGCAGAAAGGAGTGGGCTGTTTTACGAGCATATAAAACAACACAGACACATATAATGCTACAGTGTCTTTGACTCCTGCTCCTTCCCCATGGCAGCCTGGCTGTTGAACTCCTTTTCTTCATGGTTTTACTGAAAATGTGCCCAATTCATTTCATTTGGGCTGTGGTTTCACATTTAGTGGCAGCTTAATGGTTTCTGTCCTTGATGTTCCCCTGGCTCCTGCTCTCAACTCCATGCACCTATTGTGCTATGGCGGCACAGCGTGGTGACCTGGATCAGGGGACTTCCCTGGCAGACTACAACCCATCATGTGGATCCCCAGCCTCACAAATACAGGCTCAAAATGCTCAGGAGATTTTAAAGCACTTTTAAAAGGACAACCACATGAGCAAAGAGGGGGAGGTGAGGAACCTCTCTGCAATGGGAGATGCAGGTGGAGAAATTGATTTCCAGGGTTAGCCGGCAGGCTGGTGGCAGAGCTGACAGCAGAGCTTGGTGCCCGGCAGAATCTTTCTTCCTCCAGTAACAGGAAAACACAACTTTGTATTTTCATTGTCTTTGACATTAGCAGTCTGTATGAATAGTTCTGGTTATTCTCTTCACACTCCTGCTCATGTTCTGCAGAACTTGAGAATGGATTGGAATATCTTTTCAAATTAAAATTACTTGTTCTCTGTAAATCTCTGCTCAAAGGCATGTTGTGAATGCTAGTTAATCTAACATTTCCTTCTGGCTAGCATGTTTTAATTATAAAATGCAGAGCACTGGAAGATGGTTTAGGATAACTCTTATTAAAGGATATTTCTGTGTGTTGTAGCTACCATTAGACGAGCAGCAGGGCACAGTTTTGGAATGTCATATCCTTTTATGTTTCATTTGAACTGATCGCTAATGTAGATATAAAAGGTCACATAAGGTTTGACCTTTTGCATTTCTAAATGCAAGAACCAACACCCAAGTGCCTTTGTTCTGAACTTTTTGGTAAAAGATTAGTTCGTAAGCGGGCTAATGGTTAGCTCAGCGGTGCTGCATCAGACTGCAGCAAGTGCAAGAAGGCCAGAGCCAGCACTGTTGGGAATATGAACTGCTGAGGAGCAGGAGGGCTTGAAGACACACAGAGGATAGCATCAAGTGTAGTTACTTTAAGGAGTAAACACTAGCCTGGAAAACAGTGCTATAGGTAAAAACAGAAATAACTTTTTTGGAGATGCTACAGAGTATTTCAGCTTAAGCTGCTTTTTTTGTTGTTGTTTTTATATTGCCTTCTTATGGTGTAAATCCATGCAGATTGTTGCAGTATGCAGCACAGAGGATGTGACATTGACTGGACTGCAAGTAAATGTGATACTAACCAAAGTACAGGAGAAGGCACTTGGCTTGCAAACCTTTTGGCAAAGACTGGGTTTGGGTTTTTCTGGAGGGATGGTGTGCACCCAGCACAGTGAGACTTTTTTTTAATTAAAATTTTTTTTAGATGTTTAGAAATTGCCAGGAAAAAAAAAGTAAGTAATAATTTTTATTTTGTGGCTGGGCTCTCTAAGTCCTGCCAGTAGCAGAGGCATGAAGAGCCTCAGGGAAATGACCACTGTTGATAACTTTGTCCCTTTCAAATTGCTTGTGGTAGGGGTCAAGCCTACAGTCCAGAATCTTATCTTCTGGGCCCACTGAAGGAGCGGGTGGTGCTGAGTCCCGCTGCTGGCCCTTCTGGCAAGGGAGGAGGTAGCAGGTTACTGAACCACCTAAAGGAGGAGGGAGGAAAGGGAGGGAACATGCTGTAGATATATTGATATATGTGATATGTATGCATGTGTACATAAAAATAACAAATTGGTCTCTTGTTGGGTGTTGCTCTGTGGCCTTTTATATAAAAGTAGTCATTTAATATTTTCCTCTCTGTGGAAAATCTTAGACTTGTTTTATTAGTATGTATTTTTTAATTCATCAAGTAAATATATAAATAACTGGAGCAGATATATTATTAATGCAGAACACTTATTGTGTAAGTCACTGAAAGTCACAGATGTGTCATAAAAATAGATGGCAATCAATAATCACAGGAAAATGTTATTTGTTTCTTGCAAAGCTGCAGCTATAAACTCCCCTTCCTGCCAATAGGAGTGTTATTGCCAGAGCCCGGCATAGGTAGTTCAGAACAGACAGTATCTTTCACAGTTTTAAAGAAATCGACTTCAAGAAGCAGACTTTCAAGCAAATACAGCACTGTCCTGTATTGCAGAATAGGGCTATTTAGAAACAAACCAGAAAAAGCTGACCGGGCTCTGAAAGGAAAGTCATCTTTGTCTTCATGGAAATGGATATTGCCTCTGCATAATGTATGTACATCTTTTGGCCACTGTTTTCATTATTTTTCTCATATAAATATAGGTACTGTGGGACGGAAAAGGGGATTTACTGGAGGTTGCTTATTGCTGTAAAGCTAGAATTCGTTAAAGCAGGCTTGCAAGCCAAGAGGTGTGCATGGTATTTAAGTTATTCTGTGACTGCATCATTTGATAACTTGAATAACATTCAGAAAGCCCATCTGCGTGAAAGTCACTTCACTTTAATTACAAAGAGCAGATATTAAAATAATCCCCTTTAGCAAAAAGGAGGCAGTGCTACAGCCCTGGACCTATTTCCTTCCTGTGCTCATGGACGCATCTGCAGATTTGAAACTGTCCATCTTCTTGTGATTGTCCCATTTTCCTCAGCCCCAGTGCCCTAGTCCAGCTGCTGGATTGATAGGACTCCTATAAATACATTAACTAAATATGTTTTTGAGCATATTGACTTGACTCAGTTGATGGCTTTGATTTTTCTTAAACAATTTTGTTGTTTTGGGTCAGTGTGTCTGATACTCACTGGGTTCTTTGTAAAGGAAATGGAGCTTGGATTTGTGGGGTGTACTAGGACTCACGGAAAATAGGTGTGCAGGAGACCCCATGGAGAAGCTACAGCCACAGCAGATACAGGGTGCTGAGTCGGGGTATTGATTTGGCCAAACGTCAGCAGTCTCCGCTGCCTCTGCCAGCCCTACCAGGTGAAGCAGAAATTTGCCACTTTCTACTGCCCTGTGTAGATTATTCCCATGCGTGGGAGTATGCAGCCTTCTAGAGCATGCCTGGGCAGGACTTTAGGGTTTGACCCAGTCTAATTTTCTGCCAAACAAGAAGAGTTTGCATGTAGCTGCCACCTTGTTTTCATAAGTATACAGTTTCTGTGACTTATGAATCATGATGTATGAAAATGAAAAAAAACCTGTTGTGATGTGCTTTTTGGCATCTTATTTCTTTTCACGGATTCCTTATTACATTTTGACAGGTTTCTGACACAAGAAGCTGTCAATACTGTGATTTAACCTTGGTGTGCCACCTCCAATTTCAGTGCCTAGGACTGTGAAACAATAGATCTCATCTGAGCTGTTGAAACTTCAATAAAGTTGCATTTAATTTTCTTTTTTTTAAGGGATGCTCTGTGTGTAGGAGAATTTTTTTCCTCGTGCTCAGGGTAGAAACCAAATTTGTTCACATTTTCTTGATTTGTAGGTTATCTTTTATGAGAATTATTCTCAGAAAAGTCAGCTCAGTCCAGCCTGTCATCTTGCAACAAATTCAGTAAAAGAGATACAGTTGTTTTGCTACTTCCTTATGTAACGGTAATTTAATTCATTATAAATATCTAAGCTGTTAATACCAAAACAATATTAGAGGATGTTACATGGATAAATGTGAAGCAATCGAAACGTATTTTTTTAGACAATGTAATCCCTCGGAAACCTGCAGTGAGTCAACTCCAGTCTACTTGGGCCCTGCAATTTTGTTTTATTTTGTCCAATTACCAGAATTCATGACTAACAAAGCATAAGCATCTTGGTGTGTTTATCACACACTGGGGAACATGGTAGTGCCCCCTCTCCTTGTCTACCTTGACTTAAGGTACTGTGCAGAACTGTTGCTCTCCTGTGCAACACCAGAGAGATGACGTTTAGGAAGGGCTCAGCAGCCTGTGTTGCAGCCAGAATCAGGAGAGGGACCATACATTTGATAGCCAGAAAACTGAGGTCCTGAGGCTTTTCTGTAGCAGAAGCCTGGTGGTATGAGACTGAGTCCAAACCCAGCAAGTGTTTAGCTCAGATTTCCAACCCAACTTCCAGTGTTATTTCCCACAAAGTGCAAGGCCGCCTGTGCTGATGGAGGAGCACCTAATACAAGTCATTAGTGTTCCTGGAAATGTGATACCTGCCAAACTGAAGTCTGGCACTTCAAAAATATGTTGCCCTGTTTCAACTCTAAAGTATCAAAGATGATGTTCTTGTCACCCGACAGTGCTGGTAGGTGTTGTAGAAGGGGCTGTCATCTGGGCTTCATTGATCAGACTAAGCAGCTTCTTTACTTTCAATTACTCATGGATGTCAGGAGGAGAAAGAGAACACTAGAGAGGTATTATATGTAGTGGCACTTCAAAGGTGATTACTCTTTCTTCCTATCAATCATGTTAAGGAAATTCTCCTAGTGCACTTGATAATCCTATTTTCCTTTGAAGAAAAGAAACAGTCTTGATTCCAAGCTAGCCATAGAATTAACAGTGTCATTACACATTTTTGAACTCATTAGAGTGTAGTTAGTATGCCTGAGATGTAATAGATTTGAAAAGCAATTTCTCCAATGATGATATGAAGTGGATAACAATTTTTTTCCAAAACAAATTGCAGATCAACTCATCAGTCTCTTTTTCCTAGATTCTTATGTACAAATGCTTCACAGTTGTCTAGCTGTGTAACTCATGAGGGGTTAAAATTAATTTACATAAATAATATAAGGACACAATATAGCAAATAACATACACAGCATACATTTTGATTGAATGCAAATTCTTCAAGATGATTTCCTAGCCTGTTGTGATGGTACAATTTTCTATTGCTTAAATCATGGTACCTGCACACTTAGATTAAATTCAAGATCCACTGTACAGCCAATCTATACAGAGAGTTGTGTTTGCTTTAAAATCAATAGATTCGATAAGTGTGGGGTGGAGCAAGACTTGAATCTTAATAAGGGATTTATTGTCAGCCCTTTCTAATAGATTACGCCTGTTCTCCTGTTGTTTTTCAGACAATCTGTTTATTGAGAAAAAGACACCTGAGTTGTCTGCGGCTAGAACATTCAGGTGATGCATGCGATGCAGATTGAAAAAACTTTGCAAAGGACTAGTGATTCAGATCTGATGGCTCTTTTCTTACAACAAATCTCAGCAGAGGCTGCTGGGTTTGCTGCAAAAAGTGGAGTGCCTCCAGTAGACCTCCTCAATCATATGTTCCAACTTTTCTCCCCTCTTCATTTCCTTTATTTTACAACCCTTTCCCGATTCATTTTACAAATCTCAGAAAGCATGAGCAAAGGAGCCCCTTGGGCTTTGTAGAGACCAATAATGACTGTGTAAGGAGCCCATTCGATTTTCCCTTGGGCTTGATTACGCACCTGGCAGAGCAGAAGCTTCCCAAGGGGTCAAGAAGTCTGAGGGGAAAAAACCCTCAGACAAATCAGACCTTCAAACAAACCACCCCCCCGCACTTCCATCCCCTGGGCAAAGCACGCAAGTCAGCAGCGTTCTGAGATGGAAAAGGAATGTCTTGCTTTGAGAGATTTCGTTTGTTGTTAGTTCCTTCCCAGACTCTGCGAGGTTTGGACACTACAGTCAGGATCTTTTACTAAGAACGTTTCAAGAACTGTCTCAGTGCAGCTGCTGGGAAACATTTTCTTCTTATTCTTGCCTCAAGGCCTTAGTAAGCTGATGGAAAATACAGCTGACTGCTCTGCGATATAACCAAGATTGCCAGGATCGTTAGATTTCCTGGAATACCTAATCTGTCATAAACCTCTATCTGATTTACATAATTAATTTATCTGTAGAGAGGTGCCACCCACCTGATCCTTCATTTCCAAAGTCCATGATTGCTTGCCTTTGTGAGCAGGGTATTAGTATATCAGACTGACAACTAAGGATGCTGAGACACAGAGATTAGATGGTTTTCGCAGTGTCATAATAAGGAATTGGAAAGGCTGTGAATAGCACTGAGTCTCCATCCGCTGCTCTGACTGCTAGATGTAAAGGCCTAAACAAAGGACAGTGTATGGATAAAAATCATTTGAGCCGGCATTCTTGACAGCTTTTGGTTGCAACACGTTGAACTGTTATAACACGAGCACATCACACCAGTTGGGCAGAAGTGTGAGCGTGAGATCTGCAGAAGGTTGCAAATGTTCTCAGTGTATCACAATTATAGCCATCACAGTGCTAAACAACGCTGTAAAAATGCAGGGTTGCGTAACCTGCAAGTTCTCACATCTTCCCTATGCTGGGGTAGATTTTGGGTAAAAATAGGACAGCACGGGATAAAATTAAGGGATTTGGATCAGTTCTCTCCTTGACAAGGTTCTATTTGTGCTTTGGTCAACTAATGACGGTCAGAGGTGAAGCTCAAACCCTTGCCTTTGACGCAATGGTGAAATGCCTTAACCACTCTCCGATGTATCCTCTGAATATCTAATATCCATTGTTTTTCAACCTGTTTTGACTGCCTGTAATTGCTGTGAGCAGCCCTTCCTCCAGGGCTGGGGACAAGAACCTGCACCCAGTAATTAGTGGCTGCAGCAGCAAAGACTCATTCTCTGTCCCTGTGAGCTGCTGCTAGCAGTGGTTAACGTAACGTAAACACTTTGTGAGTCCTTTTGAATTCTTCTGCCTTTCTATGTCTGAGGAAAAACATCATTTTTCCATGGTTTGATAAACATTGAATGAATCTGTTGGGGCTCTGTTAAGAAGTAGTTGGCATTGAAGGTGTGTGGGGTTTAGCAGAGAGCCCATTCTGCCAGTCTGCAGTAGATCACTGCTCCCCCAGCTGCCTCTGCAGGAAGCAGAGGAAGATGTTGAAGATCCTAGACTTGATTCATTTGTCCCATTGGTATATCCCATATTATGGTCTAGAGGACCATTCAAACACCTAGACATTTAGGAATTTTTTGTTAGTGACTTTCAAGCACATTTAAAGCTTAAATCTTACGTACAATCTTTAAACTTCTTTTAGAGAGATATGTGGATATTAACCATGAATATATAATACCAAGGTAGGTAAAACTACCTACCTGAAGAAAATGTGATTCTGATAGTCAGGGTAATAAACACTTCCACCTTGCCCTTGAGCAATTAGTTAAATACTTTGTGGGCAGTGAGACCACAGAGGGCTCCTTGCTTCTGCAGCAGTCCAGAGATACCCAACGACGAAGTATAAAGTAGTAAGCAAATACCTGTGTGAGTTGTCATATCCTGGGTTGTGTTGGAGTCATTGCCTAAATATATAAGAAAATACCTGTCTCTTGATTCAGGTGGAATTTCAGAGATAACAATTACTTGCTGATTGCAGGCTAATAGACTAGGGGAAAAAATGCCACTTAAAGTATCAAGTGCCTGATACTGCTTAAAATGATGGGGAACATGCATGATTAGAATTATGTATTTTGCTTTCACTTTGTTACACTTTGATGTCCTTGTACCTTTAAGACAGGCATACAAAAGTGTATCTGTTTTCTCCTTCTGTGCCAGTGCTGAATACACTGCTGACTGGTTGCCCTCTCTCAGCAAAAGATGAGAGATGCCTTAAAAGAAAGCACTTAATCATGGGCCTAACTATACAAAATACTGTTTTTTTCACTTCTTTGGTTTTTCCCCCCCTACTAAAGTAACAGAGATTACAATTGGTTTGGGACAACTGTTTCCAGAATAATTATAGTTGCTACCTTTGCTGGTAAATGAATGCTTTCTCTGGAGCTGTGACTAGTAGTTTGTTTTAGGGTTAATGAGAAATCACATTTAAAAAATATCAGAGTAGCTTTTTCTCCCTAGATTTCGCATTTGGGAATTAACCCAGATTGTATTATCAACATAATATATCATTAAAATAATGACACTAAATGATAGTTTACAATGTTCAGTACACACTGAAGTGGAAAAATATAATTAGCACATCTCTGCTGCAACTCTTCATTAGTTGGTATAACACCAGCGTACATTCTGGTAAGGACCCTAAATCACAGACTGTGTCACTGCAGTCCTGCTGCCGGTAGATAGTTGCAGCCCTTAAATGAGAATTACCAAGTTTTCTGTGCCACTTGCTTTTCCCACCCTTATAATCAGGGGTTATATTTTACTGTGACTCCTTGATGGCTAGAAAATGTTGCAGGATTCAGGGGGAGCCACAGAAATGAGTTATAAACTGCAGCAGCAGCAATACTCAGCTTTTCTCCATGTCTTTCCCTTTTTTCTTTCTTGTCTTTTCACCCTTGAATTAGTGCTTATTTAAAAGAAGCGATAGTGAAGTGAGAGCATGGGGGTCTGGGACAAGACAAAATTGACAGATGACAGTAGAGAAATAGATGAGGGATGGGGTAAAGGAGAATGAATGGACAGAAAGATTCTGGACAGATAGAAATGGAAGAAAGAAAAGGAATGGAAGCAGAAAGAAGGAGACAGGATGATGTCTTCAAAAATGAAATTAAATAAGGCCTTCTGCCCCCATCAGCCTCATGGTGCCCCTGAGCTGCCAGCCTTGTGTTGTTATTTTACAGAGCTTATTTGTGTGACAGCATTCACAAGTATGGGTCTGACCCTGGTCCTACAGGAAGCAGCAGATTTGCCAATGAACTCAGTAGGACCAGTGCTTGCCTGGTCCTGGTAGATAAAGAAACTACATTTTAAAAGACACCGTCACCTTGCAGCTTGCACTTATGCACAAAAGTGACATTTTGCACTCCTAGTATCAATAAAAACTTGCTATCAAAACAGAAGGAAATTGCTTGCAAAAATACAGTTTTCTTCTTTATCTCATGCAGTTGTCATTATGCAATGAGGTACTTAAACACAATGCTTAGGCTTAAAATTAGCTATAGGCATAAATCAGTACTATTGCTGAGAAGGTACTACCGAGAAGGTAGCCAGCATTTGGAGTCTAGCAGACTGTTTCCTCAGGGAGGAGAAGCTGATGATGCAGTCTGGTATTTCTTTGCTGCCATCATGTTTACTCATAAAGAAAGCACCCTGTGACCTGTTTCCCCAGACACATTAGGCAGCAGATAACGACTACTTTTCTTTGTCTATAAGGCCAAGCCTCTTTCTTGGTTAGTGCTTTGCTCAAAGGCTCCGTTTCCGGTCTCGCAGGGCAACTTTTCCAGTTCTGTTCTTATTGTAAAGCTTTTGGGATGTTTCTCTCTGTCTAACACTTAGAAGTTTTAAGGTGTTTCTGTTCTCTTTCTGCTTTCTACATACATACACCCCTCATGACAGTAATACCTAGTAAAACGTTCCTGTCCGCATAGGCCGATTCCTAAATAACCTTTCCTGAGGTTTGTGTTTCAGTGGATGAATCAGTATTGTTTCCATTATTCTACTTTCTAACTGCTTCCTACATTTAGTCCAAATGAAATGGAGCTGCCGAATGACTTTGCTTCAAACAGATTTCACCCCTAATAGTAGCTTGTTGACTCAGTTCCTAGGTTTGTTGGTAGAGGCAGGCATTTTCTATCTAGCAAAATATCAAACAAGAAGCGGGAAATCCATTAAAATAAAAGGAATATAAAAATGCTAATTTCAAAATGTATTACTTAAAAAGAATCCTCCAAATGGCCCTGCTTTGTAATGAATCCAGTAAAAAAACCCACCAGGATGATATGCTGGTTAGTTGGACATTATTTCTGTCATTGAGAAGCCTGCCTATGTCTTCCTAGCATGGAGTTTAGGATACAAGCCTGTGTTGGTTGAGATATTGCTCAACTATACTCTGCTTTTCCTTGATGCATGTGTGAACTGGTCCAAAACTCCAGTTTTGGCAATACCTATGCTGCCACCTTTTATGCATTTTCAGACAATGCAGAAGGAGATGAGACAAAGCACAAAAACTAGCTGGTCTTGTATTTACACGTATGTGGCAGGCCTGGATTGTGCCTCTGTTGTTAAGCATTTTGCTACAGCGAATCAATCCTGGTGTTCATAGTTCCCATATCCTCTTGCCGTTTTCCTGTATCTCCTAAAAAACACTGAGCTGGAAATTTGTTCCTTCCACATTACTGGTGTCAAACGATAGCATGGTTACAAGGCCTATTTCAGCCATGGTCGGGCATTTCTGATTAAGCTGAGATTATTTTCATGGCTCATTAGGACAGCACAGGAAAAGAGGGATCCTAAAACCAAGCATAAACACTTATATTCAAATCAATACTGGCTCTTCAGGTTCACAGTAAATATGTTGTTCCTAATAAGATGACCCTGAACCTTCAGGAATGAGCTGGAATTGTACAGCCTCATTTTCTGTGTATAATAATGGATCAGAAACCCAAATATATTACTCAAGTCTCTTTCTGTAGCTTGATCACATCAGACGATCTTTCTTATTTTCCTTTTTGCATTACAGAAAACTAATTTGAAATATAATTATGTTGCTGCTGGATATCAGTGTGGCTGTTCGGCTGCCTATGAGCACAGTGATCACCATTTGCTAGGTGACATTGGGAGATATTATCTCCTCATCTATCACAGTCTCTTCCTCTCTCATACTTGCACAATTCAAGCTAATATCCCAGCATCTGCATGGTGAGCCTACATGGGTAATGATAGTTGTAGGTTTATGCTTGTTTGTGTTTGTTTTGTTTCTTTTCATCCCAGGTCAGCAACGATTGCACAATGCTACCTTAATACATGAAAAAACACAAAGGTTTGTAATCAACCTGTGGTTTTATCAGCACAGAAATAGTGTATTCTTCAACAATGCTTTTAATATTTTATAGAAAGGGGGTTTTTTTAAAGGTCACTTGAAAATGAAATTTGATTTGTTTTTTTCCTTTTTAAAAAAATTAATGTTAGCATTGACAGAGGGAGGGTGTTTTAATGAGAACAGTTCAGTGAGGGTGCTTGCCTCTCTACAATGTATTGTCTGAGGATTTGATCCCATTTCGGTCTGCGAAAACATCACTTACTTGGCATGCTAAAAAATAGACTTTTTGTTTTGAAAGAGTGCAACTTTGTGACACCTGCCTATGCCTTGCTGTTTCTTTTTCTTACTTTGTTACACGTAAACCTTGATATTTCAGTTTTTTTCTGAATACAGTGCTCCATGACTGGGAGCTTGCATGAGGAGCACTTGCAGCGCTGGTTCTGTGGTGCACAAAAAAGCAGCTGGATGGTGCTGCGTATGGAGTGTTGGTAGCAGGGAAGAGGGCTGTGAATCTGGGGGGTTTCACTGCCTGGAATATATTAACCTATGGAGCCTCCCCTCTTCAGTTTCCAGGGTTTCTTGAGAAAAACAGGAGACATTTTCACTTGAAATGCCACTTGTTGTGTGCCCATGCTTCTGTTTGAAGAGATTCTTTCTGGCTGATTCTTATAAGTAGGTGGCACTGGGTTTAGGATCTTTAAATAAAGGCAACTCTTTCTTCTCCTCCTCAGGAGATGAAAGCCATGCTTGAAAGCTATGTCTTTGAAAATGAGTTTCTGCTGTTGATGGGTCACTTGATGTGGTTACCCTAAGAACCAGCCAAGCCTGTTCTACAGACTGAAATTATACCTTTTTGAAGTTTGAAAAATATGTCAATATGTGTACTAAATTTTGCAGTTGGAAGAAAACAGCCTGCTACTTTAAGCCTTTCTGGGTCTCTGGAGAAAAAAAAATAGAAGACCAAAATCTTAGATAAAATCATGGGGAAGTCTCAGGAGTGCCAGTCTCTAGTTTATCCTCTGCACTTGGCAAAACAATATTGGCTGTCTTGGCAGCTCTGTGCGCACAGTGTGCCCAATGATGAGACCCCAACTGGGCCTCGTTGCCACAGATGTCTGTTTTATAACCAGTTACTACAAATTATGATCATTGTTCAATGTAAAATGGAACATCTTTCCTTTGAATTCTGCTTCTCCTCAGCATCTGCTGTTATCTAGAACTCATCCACTCCCCAATTTGGTATAGGAGCCATTCACTACGGCTTTATCAAATATTACAGCTTCCCCATCATGATGACTGCAACATGTTCTTCTGTCAGAATTACATAAAAACATCTGAAAGAGACTTTCAGAGTTTGTCTAATGTGTTCCTTGCCCCAGGGCAGAATCACCTATGCCTTTGTCAACAGTGCGAGGTCCCACAGCCTCTTCTGACACATCTACCCCAGAGCCCTACTGAGCATCCCCCAACAGAAAGATTTTCCTTTCTCCAGTGGCCCCTTCATGCTACAGTTTAAGCGCATTATGTTTTCTGGCCCTCAGACCCAGGGACAACAGTGTCTTCTCTTTGCAACAGATACATATATATCTCAAGATTGTTATGTTCCCGTATTTTCTTCTTTAGGTTCCTGTAGCCCATTACCAGTGATATCATTTAAGATATTTATCTAAAGCCTCCAGCACCCTCCTTAGGCAGAAGACATTTTAAAGAGCTCAGTGGTCACTGATGTGTGACTGCTCATCATAAATGAACATCATCAATATAGATATTGTACATGCTGACCAAAATCTGACAAAAAGAAGAAAAATCCCTTTATTGTCGACTTTATTTATTATATCCTCCCCATTAAAGATTTAAATGCTCGCATCTTCTAGACCTTCTTTCATATAGCATGAAAGAAGTAGCTGCCCTCATTGCAGTTTCTTTGCCAAGTGAGATTAAAGATGTGCAAGATCTCTTTAATTTTGCAGTAAAATCTTTCCAAGCTCATTATGTCCTTTTGTGGACAGTTGATATGTGTTGGTTGCTTCAGCTGTGCCAGGCTCCTTTGCCTCCGTTAGCAGACATGTGAATTGAGAGAGCAATTTCGCTTCCACTAGTGTGTGTCTTCCACTCTCCTGCTTACAGGATATCATGCTTATTTGCTGTAATGCCACTGAAAATCTTTCCTACCACAAAAAACAGGAACAGCAACCTACTGGATGCAACTCCCTGGAATTTTTGCTGCTTCAGTAACTGGGTAACTTAATATTTTAACTTGCACCACATCATCTGCTATATTTCCTAGTACTAACATCAATGTGTTTTTCTTTTTTTTTCTCCCCCACCCTGCCTTGGGCGCCAGCAAAGGATGATGTGCTGTCCTTGCTGTTCTTGCCTACAGCAGAGTAATTTCAATATGCCATTCTTCCTTTGGCAGAACAGGAACAGATGACACTCATAAAACAGATCTCTGCATTAGTCCTGAGCCCTTCTCCGACATCCCTGGCACCAATAAGAGTTATTATTCTTCTAAATATCTCCTGGCAGGCTACTCAGAATGTTGGAAAAATTATAATAAAGGATTTCAGTCTGAGCACAGACAGCATACTTCACTGCTCAAAGAGAGTGGTGAACTATATTCTTCTGCCTGTTAGGCAGAAATACAAAGGAGATGTATCATAAAATTATGGATAAGCAAGATGTTGTGTGGACCCTAAGGGATGACCAACAGTCCTGGCTGAAATGGCCAGCAAACCAGTTGTCTAAATTAGTGTAGTATCTTTACACTCCCTAGTTATTACTGAAGGTCTCATCACACTGTCTCTATGGAGTCGGAAGCTACCCATAGAGCCCAAGGGAGACTGTGTGTAGGACAAGTAGATAGTGTGACATGGTATTTAGTGCTCATCTCCAGTGTCTCTGCTCAGCGCTTTAACCAAGAGACCTTCTCTTTTCTCTCTGCCATTACCATGCTGCTCTGTTACTAAGGTTGAATTATTACCCGTTGACAAGACATTATTTCTTTTATATTAAGAAAATAATAACCAATCCAGGAAGCATCTGGACTTTCTATAGAGAACAAGCAATTAAAAATATTCTTGAAGACTCTAGAACTTCCAAATACAGAATCTGGAGCACCCAAAGTAAAATCTAAAGCTTTTATTGCCAGTTACTTCTCTAGATGCCAATATGACAATTCTGCCAGTAAAGGCAGTGCTCCAGAGTTGCTGCATAAATGGAGTGTGTAAGAAAAGCAATTTTGTAGTCTCTTGAGCCAAAAAATTTGTCAAAATTTAGGATCTCCAGGGGTTATTTCAGTTAGAAGGTAAGATTGGTGCTTGATCCAGTGGATCCTTTGATCCATTGCAGATTACGCAGAGAAAAAAAAAATGCCAACCTTGCACTGAAGGAATCACCCAGAAATAATTTTGCTGCTCATGCCACCATGACCCCAATTTTTTTCATTTGTTTCAGAATCACTCAAGCTGGGTTGGGTTGTGCTTTCCTTTTAATCTGTTTCTGACCTCTCTCAGATGTGTGACCACAAACTTAACTCAAATGATATTCAAAAAACCTAGTTTTTATTTGGGTGGAGGCATAGCTGTGTTCGAGGGCTGGAACCCGCTACATTTTTTTCTTCCCGAGTCTGTAAGTGAGCTCAGTGATCCCCCACAACTATCCCAAATGAAGGGCAGCTATTATGGTCATCAGTCTCAGCAAGGTTCCCTGCAATGCGCCATAACATTGGTAGGTTGTACTCCTGGGTTATTTTCAGTACCACTGACACAACGCTGGGTTAATATATTAATTTTATGGGAGCCCAGAGGGAAATGAGATAGGGGATGAGAAAAGCCTCTGCAAATACGACAAGATGTTGATTCCCACTAGTAAACCTCTTTTGGGTAATAGTATTAGAGACTGTAATATCCTCCCTGCTGAAATAAAACAGTTTTCCTGTTTTCAGCTGATGTGGCTTGAACAGCTGGTGTAGCTGGGAGAGCTCCTCTGACCAGCACCAGCTTGTAGGCCAGAGATTGTCTGGTCTGCTCAGAAATATTTGTTCAAGATTGCTGCAAAATGTAGGGTGCTCTTTTTTGACCGTGTGAAGGCAGCTAGGAGATACAGTACTGTGTGAAATCCAGTAGTTATAAAATAAGGTTTCAAGAGCCATGCAGGTATTGTCACCTTTGTAAAGCAGCCTTCAAGACAAGCAAGCAAGCATCAGTGAACAAACAGCCAGATGTTTACTGCACACTGCGGGCTCCCCGGCAAATATGATTAATGGTTTCAGTTTTAGAAATTTCCTTCAGTCGTGTGTCATTTCAAGGGAAATCATAGAGGGAGCAAGAGTGGTGCTTTCATTTTCTAACACTCCTAATTAGAGAGCGACTGTAGCTTCTAGTGCTTGGGGGAAGATGTATCCCTTTCTCAGAAGAGGACTATTGCAACATTTTGCCTACTCACACACCTTCTGTTTGCTCAGAAAATATGGATGTTTCCATTCTCCAGTGGTGTTTGGCATTTCTCTGTAGATCTTCAGACTTTCCAGGTTAGTTGCGGCCCTCTAGGCACTTGTGTTGGCTTCTCCCATAGCCAGAACTTGTGCGAGGGGGTAGTTTGAGAAGGTCCTTCTCTGATCCACATTTATATCTCCGCCAACCTCTGTTTGCAGTCTGAACCCTAAATTGCATGCTTCTCAGAGCAGCTGTCTGTTCATGAATGGAATAATATATGGTGCACACATCCTGTCATATGTCTTCTGACATCCCAAATGTGCCTGTGGATCATGCAGCCAAGTGGCCCCAACAACTCTCAGAGGCTGCAGCTGCTGGATGTCCCCAGCCTTTCCCTCAGTGTGGTGTTATCTCCAACTCTCTCCTCTCCTCCTACCTGCCGACTTCCTTGAAATATCTGTGAATTTTTATGTTGAGACTGTTCCCAGCTAAGGTTTATCTGACCCCATTGCTCAAGTTCAAAACATTTGGGGATGGGAAACACAGGGAAGAGAAGCTGGTGCCCAGAGCAAGGGACAGAGAGCAGGTTTATTGCCTGGGCTTCCTCCCCTTAGGAGGTCAGGAGACTACTGCTTCTCCAGAGCATGCACTTCACAGTTAGATCACATAAAAAATTCAGATAAGGCTTACAGTCTAAGGGAAAGACCTTATTCTTTTTCTTTCTATTGGGTAAAAGAAATGGACCCAAAACTTTGAAAAAAGGATGCAATTCTAATGAGATGCAAGCTTTTCTTCATGTTTCTCTTGTGAGGTGTGTAATACAAATAGGCAGTGTTCAAATCTTCCACAGAATTTTTTCAGGAAAAAAGTTTCAGTTATTAGTAAGCAGTGCATAATTTCTAGACATCTAAGTTTTCCCAGTTTAGTCTGTTGAAAGTTGTAAATGTCATACTGCCCGAGGTGGAGGAGAGGGTGAGAATTTTTCCTTTGGAAGTCAATTCTTCCTTAAAACGTATTTGCAGTATGTTAAGAACATTAACTACTTAATCATATTTCTTCATGTTGTGAATAATTTAAAGGAAATTCAGCTTTGTAATCATATAGAAAAGAATCTTGGATTCTGTTGTTCCGCAAATTAACAGTATTTAAGGTCAGTGCTTGGAAAGTAAACATTTCAATGGCCAGATATTATAAAATTGCTTTTGGTCTGCCTTGAAAAGCAGTGTATTTAATACTCTCTTGAATCTAAGAAATGCGTATTTAGTAAGACACACTTTCAATTGATTTCAGTGAAAATATGGAGCTAACATACAAAGTAGTCCTGAATTAAGGATTGCTTTCCAACTGTGTGGAAAAAAAATGTTGTTAGTTAAGGGGCTATTCTTTCTGTGCTAAGAGAAACCCAAATATTACTGTATTTTCACTTCCTTTAGCCCACCCTTTATGAAGAGAGCCCATTTTGCATGATAATGTATGATTAAATTTATAACTTTTTCCCAGTATACCCTGCTGGCACCAATATGGACAAACCTCCAGAAGGAACCCAGCAGAAATAGCTTATGTGCTGTGATTTGCTAAACTTGCCTTCTGTAGTAAAGAAACGTAGATTACAGGGATAATTCAGATATTGAAGAGGACCTTCTATTAGACTACACTGGTGCACGTTTCCCAGTCTCTGCAGTTTCTCTTTGCTAAGGATCCAGCCCTTCACCTCCCCAAAAAATTGACTCGGAAAATGTTATTCCTTTTGTGATACATTAAAGATGCATTATGGAAAAAATGGAAAAGTAATAAAAAATAAAAATAGCTAAAGTTAACAGCTTTTGTTGTCCATCCCTGAGATGTGTCTGTGTTTGCTCCTCTGTCAGCAGCAAGTTGCTTTCCTTAGACTGCAGTGCAACCTATTTTCCTTGGAGCTTGTTTACCACAGGGTTGAAATCAGTGGCATGATGGTATAGAGAGCGTGCTGAAAAGCTTTGCTGTGTACTTTTAAAATGCATGGTAGATATTACTGTTTAGGATGGAAGGAAATGACAGAATAGAGCAAAGCAACTATGGCACATTAGTCATAGTTACACTCCTTCATTACTGCTTCAAATTGAAAAATGCCAACCACTGCACAGCTCACTGAAGTAAGTTCAGAGAGAACTGCACACATTCAAAGGTCAGAAAAAGGAAAATTATAAACCATATTGTTTTACTGCCTCCACATAATGATTTATTTTTTCTTTGTCTTACTTTTGAAGTTGAAAAGATAGAGGGATTGTGCTAGGGAATGAAACTTTAGAAATTAAATTTACTTGCAATGCAACAGCTTTTTTATTTGAGTGGAAAGCTTGTCAAGTAGGGCTGTATTTATAGGCATCCTTTGGGAACTGTGCCTCACAAGGTGAGATTTGAGAAGCTTTGGAGGCTGATTTCTGGATATAAGGCAGGATAATTTAGCAGGATAGTGGGAGTATTTGCCTCTCCTAACTGCCTAACTTAATTTACCATTTTTTAAAATTAGCTATAAAGCACTTTCATTTTATATTTTATATGATTTCTGTTTTGTGGGATGTCATTATTTTGCACACTTGGAACCTTCCTAATTCTTTCTATTCTAACAAATAACGTGTTACAAAATTCCACTATCCAAAAATTGTTCTGACTTCTTGGACTCCGTGAGTGTTTTTTCTTTTTTTTTTTCCCTTTTTTTTTTGTGCACATTCTATTGTGTGACTGCATGCTCTGGGACTGCATCTACTTAGAAACCTAAAACCTCTATATGACTGTGCTAAGAATATTCATGAACAAAACATTCATTTGTTGTTTTGTTTTTTACATTAGGTTCTTCTGATGCAAATGTTTTTGTTTGTATGAACTTCATAGCTAATAGGTCTCTGCAATTTTGTCTGAAATTTGTTATATATCAACAGATTTCTGTTTGTGCATACGAAAACAGACAAATATAAAATAGACGTCTTCTCTATTTCTGGTTGAGGCTATTTTAATAATCATAACTGTGGGTAGGTCTTGACTTCCACTGTTCTGACTGATGCCAAATGGAAGATTAAAACATGCTCACTCATTGACAATATCCCCATGGGATTCTGATACAGAATAAAACAGCAATAATTGTTATTTCAGGGAAAATAACAGATAACAAACAGTTTAGGCGTTTTGAGAGTTTCTTGTTCAAAACCAGTTGGATATATCTTTATAAGGCACTTGTTATTCCTGTAAGTGTGATAGATTTTTAGATGAATAGCTTTTATCATATTTTTCTCAAAGTGTAGCTAATTAATAAAGCCTTCATTATTTGAAAGATGTTAGGTGGATTTAAGTCAACTGTGCCCTGGGTTTTTCAGCCAGGGCCTTTCAGACCTGAATGCAAGACTAGAACTTTCTTTGGCAATGAAAAGCTGCGCACTCTGTGGAGATGCAGCTTGTTTGTGGAGAACAGGGTTTGTTTAAGTTTAATGTTGTTGTCAGAAAAGCCTCTTCTTGTTTACCAGTCTTACCCCATTTAATATTTTTTGAGGGTAAGGTGCAAAACTGAGAGAAAAAACATATTCTAGCATGATTCAATTTATTAGCAATATGAATTGAGTGGCAGTGTTCTTTTTATGTAATGCAGTTAGTCACTGATAAAGTAAGAGATTGGAATGCACAATACAATGTAGTCTGTTTACGGGGGTTTTAGCAGAAAATAAAGTCAAGCCACTTGTCTTTACAAAGTAGAGAAATAGAGCGAAAACTTTTCATTGAGTTTCTTTGACTAATTTTCATTTTAAAATATACTTCTATGTTAGGAGAAGGTGTAGAGGACCAGTTAGCAGCAAAACCCCAGAAAGACTGAAATGAGATGACAAAGAAGCAAGCATGCATTTCATATCTCCAGTTAAAAGCATGAAGCCTATGAATTTTGTAACATCATGCTCTCAATTTTGAGATGACTTTAATTCTCATGTAGTTTATTCAGCACTGAATTTTAATCAGTACTCAGTTTGTTGATTCTTGTTGTGTGAATTTGTAAAAATAACAAGTAATTGTGTGCTGCATAGTAAAAGGGCGGTATTTTGGTGGATCAATAATGAAGGATTCAGTGATCCTTAGTTAATCCCTAGATATCGATTCTGTGATCTAAATTCATTTTAAGTTGATTTTTCTCAGGCTGTACTGGAGTGCTGTCCTCTGAAATCTTGGTTGTACTCCTCATTTGTTATATTAATATGTATTCCGCATTAAAGATACATCAAATGAATCAAGCCATTTAAGTGACATTTGATTGCTGAGGTAGTTGTTTGGCTTGGGGTGGTTATTTCCTTCTAATCATAATAATGAATTTGCTATGAAGCTTCATCTTTTTATGGTTCAAACAAGGGATAGAGCTTCCAGGAGTTATGTTGCAATTTCTTGTTGTCAGTGTCTGTCAACCATAAATAATTGTGACTGTCTTGATTTTTCTTTACACATCTAGATAGGTTGCCCAGTGGAGCAGAGAATACCAGTTTAACACTATTTAGGACAGTATTGTGAAGTATGTCTTGAGCTATGAATTATCACTCAGGAGATGCCAGTGGGAAGCTAAGTTCAAAAAGAATGTTCATAAGAATGTGAAATTCTTAAGTACAGTTTCTGTGTATCGATCAGTTGGGTACAAAATGAAAAGGTTGCATTTCTTTGTGGCCTTTTAACAAAGCAGAGGTTTTCCACTTGTGAGAGCTTGTTAGATCCTGAGTTCCTTCCAAAGTCTGCCTGAAAGCAATTAAGTGAGAATGAAACAGTTTAAAAAAACAAAGTATAGGATCCCAAAATGTGGAATAATCAAACTGTTTTTTACAATGGGGAAAAATACTGGCTCAGATTAAAACCAAAACTGATTAACTTTTCAGGAACCTGGAAGAAGAAAGCTTGGACACTGACTTCCAGAAAACTTGTGCACAGTACTTTACAAAATGTAGGTCTCTGACATGTCTTGAAATGAGCCCTATAAGTTATACAAGTGCTTCTCAAAATAGCTTTCATGGTCATAGCTTTGACTCACAATGCTGCTATAGTCAAGTATGGTGAAGCCAATAGCTTTAATTCATAACGGTGAGTTACCAGTTACCATAAGTTAATGGTGAGTACAGTTGAATGAATTACCTCTTTAGGTCCTTAGAAGAGGCAATAAAAAAAAAAAAAGGTTTTTGCTTTACATGTCTTTAAGGTATTATGTAATTGGATTTCATTAGTTTGTAATGCCCTGAGGCATAGTAGGCACCTTATGGAGCAGATAAGAAGACTCACTTCTTCATCCTTACTATCCGTAGTGAGTTTACATCTTGATTACAATGGTGGAACACGAATGGCAACAAACATAGTTATGGGTATAACAGTAAGGCTGAAGGTGAGAGTTGCAGCCATTATATGTACTCAGGTTGATCCTGATCCAGGACTGGCATTAAGTGGATATGGTTTATCTCACCATTTGAGTGGATTTTAATAAAAGCACATAGGGATTCTTGCCCATGCATGTTTAAACTCATCAGACCTTTCTTTATGAGCAGTATCTGTGATAGGGATTTTGAGCAGTGCCTCAAGACTAATTGACTGGTAAAGGGATACAAAGTTCCTACTTCCAGAAACTTATCAATTTGAAGCTATTTAAAATGTCCTCTGTAGTATACAGACAAAAGTTTTATTTTGCTTATTTAGTCAATTGAAACGGGCAGCCACCTGCACCCAAAATGGCTGGATTTTTTTCTTGGAAACATTGCATTTACAGAATTTATCAGTCTAGTTTATGTTGCTATTACAGTTAGTGAAGTGTCAGGTACATATGAGGAACTAGGTTACTTAGATATACCTTTGAAATGTGAAATGTACTATTTAAAAATAGTTTGTCTCATTTATATTTTACATGATATCCACAATTTCGTTATTCAGATTGGACTGTCTTGCTTCAGGGAGATATTATGAGCAGCTGAGCTGTTGTTTGTCATATGCATGTTATTTATACTCCTATCTTGTGTCACATTATCTGCTTGATCATGTAAAGTCACAAGATTTCAAGAACTATTTAAGATATTCTCTCCCCTACCCCTAAAATCAGTAGATACAATTGCCTAGAGTGAATCTATCGCTGTCTGTTTTTTATCTGCTGCTTGGAGCCTGGAGCTGTGCTATGCTTTAGTTGAAAAAGCTCCATAGGACCTGACCTGAAACACGGGCAATTCATTGAAAGCCTTTCCAGTGACTTTGGAGAACTCTCAGAATATACTAAGCATGGTGGAAAATACCCAAATTTGCAAAAAAACCTGAAAAAAAACAAACCAAAAAACCAAACCCATAGTCAAGGGCTAACTAGGAACCTCAGTCTGGGATATCAGAATCCAGCAGTAGTTAAAAGACCTGTACTTACGTATGTGTGCAGGGATTCCACTGTTAGGAATCAAAGTGTGGTAAGAGAAAACAAACCGTCTGGGGCAGTCAGGAAAGCCACAGCGGTCCAAGACATAACTTTTCATTGACTGTTGCCCACTAGACATCTGCTGAGCATTGCTTGTTTAGCCTGATTAAAGAAAACCTTGGAATGATATTTGGCTATGTATTTCCATATATGTGTAAATATAATGAAATGGTAGAAAAAAAAAATTCATTGCTTTTTGGCCCACTTCCCATTTTTGTGTAGTCATTCCCTGGCTCTTTGAAGTCAGCCTTGAGACCCGATACTCCTACTAGGGAAGTATAGTAAGCTATAGATTATTATTGCTGAAAGAGAGCCACAAAAAGTGAAGAGAAATTAAATTTCATTGAGATTGGTTCTAGAAATTCAGCACCTAGGCTGTAAGTTCAAATTGGTGTCATGTTATCAGTTTGCATTCTGTTGGTTCAGTTAAGTTTTCACCAAATTGGTTTTTGAAAAGGGAATAAAGAAAAATGTTTAGATAATTGGTGTCTCATCTTGAGAAACCCATGTCTGAGTTTGTGAGAGAAAATGTGATGTTGCATGTTCTTGACTGGAAGAGCATCCTGTTTACTTTAGTTCTGGGTCTGATATCTTGGCATAAAAAGAAATCACTATCGTGCCAAGGAGAACAGTAATGAAATGAATTGCCTTTCAAATCACGTCTGGATTTGAAGAGATGATGATCACACTCTGTTTTTAGATGTTGTGCAGACCTCTCTCTGGCAGTCTCACCAAGTAGATTTTTTTGTAAATTCTTTGAACCTACTTAAATCCATTACTAAAATATCTCACTTTGCTTTCACACCTGAAGCCAAACATCCTTCAACACTTCATGAAGTTACAGATGATTGAGCCTAGAGTGTATTTTCTCAGTCACCAGAGGCAATTTTGTGCTGACTTAAAGAGGAATGGGGAACAAGGCATGTTCAGGGACACCTGCCTGTCAGTGTGTATGTTATGGGAGGATATCTCTCTGTTCTGCTCTACACATTGCAGACTCTAACAATGCTTGAATCCAAAATGTTCCTGGCAGGTGCTAACATTGCGCTGTTTCAGGGGTTTTAATCCCACTAACTCTTTCACTGTGTAAAATCCTAGACCATGTAATAGTTTCAACTTTTGCTCATGGACTTTAAGTTGGATTTTAGAGATTCTACCTCACTTAGAAGTGATGGTGCAGGGTGGTGAGATGAGATGTGGCAGCTCTGAACCTGTCTGGGCAAGGAGGAATGCTGTTCCTACTCAGAGGTTGGATTCGCAGGTGGTGAAGCAATGAGGAACTTAGGGACTGATCGCTGACGCCTGCATGATGGGCAGAAGACAAGGCTGCTGATTGCTGATGCTGGCATCTACCTGGTTCTCCTGTGCACCTGCACAAGTGCCCTGCGTTGAGCATTTCTGAATGGGTCACTGACAGTTGTTGCTTCACTGGAGCAGCAGCACATTATTTAGTAGGTTCCACTATTCCTTCTCTGCAAAGGAAGGTATTGAGGGTGCTCAGCGTTTTCCATAGCAATGAAGGGTCACTAAGGCTTTTACTGCATTCTGGTATCTGAAATGCAGCTCCCAGTTGAGCCGGTTAGTGGAAAGAACTTTCTTTACTGCCTGGCATGGCTGTGCACATGCTGCATTTGGGTATAGTTCTTCAGTTTTCCTTTCTGGGTAGTACAGGAGTTTAAAAATGTAGGCAGCAGAAGACCAAGCAATTCTACAAATCCCCCAGACTTATTGTGTGACATGCACATCCCATGCCTGAAGCGGTCTTTGACTTTCTCAGTCAATTTGCTGACCAATATTTGTCGCCATGTTGTTACTCTATCCATCTCCAGCTTGCCATTCAGTGTGACTAAGCTCCTTGAATCCTAAGGTAGGATTTACTACTGAAGTCCCAATTTATGTTTGTGACTCACCCCCCCCCACACACACACACACCTTGGGGACCACTTTTGTCTGGGCATCTTTTACCATGCACAGAGGAACAGCAGGCAGAATAGATGTAATCTGAGGACACATCAGCTATGTAGTGCAAAATGCACGTATATGAGAGCTAGGACAAACGTGCTGCATGGCAACACATTGTATTTATGTACAACATATGTATTTATATGCACATATGTGTAAGCCCAACGTAATGTATTTAGCATTAGTATGCTCACCACCACCAAGGAGAGTTTCTGGTGGCTGGGCAGGAGGGAGGGGAAGTGTTGACCTCTGTTGTCTCTTGGAAATGGCTGATCCTTAGTCTTGCTGAGTTGCCGCCTTCTGCTTTTTTGCCTTTTTTTTTTCCTTATAGTTTTATATATTTTCATGTGAGTATTTTCTGCTTGAAACTCAACAATTACACTTCGGTCTTTTTACTGTTCTTATCTTGCAAGGCTTTAGCTCACAGTCTCTATCCCAGCTCAGCAACAGATTTCTCAGTAAAGCTGGACTAAGGGCACCCAGTGGTGTTGCACCAAACTAGTCCTTGGGCCACAGGTATTTGAAACCCAGCCCTAAGTTACATCTTTGGCTGAAAGAAATATCTGGGTAGTTAACTGGCTGGCTGGGTGTGTCCTGTGCTGCTCCTGTGCTGGGCAGAGTACCTTTCTGTCATGTAGTTAAAATATCTCTGATTAGCTGAGTTTCTGTTCTCAAGTGTTTTGTTCTTTATTCTGAAATAACCAAAACTACCTGGAAATGAGACAGCCTGTAAGTGTTGAGAAGTTGCAGATGTGTTACTGGAGAAGGCTGTGTGGAGTCCAGGCAGCGCAGGAGGGTGCACAAAGCTGGGTCAAGAGTGGAATTAGAAAGGCTTAAGCATAAACGGCAGCTTTGCCTGTGGTCGACCTGTCTAGCTTCTCAATTTCTTTCTTTGTGAAATGGGTTTACTAATATATATTACAGAGTAGACAGTGAGGATTATGTGATTAAAGTTTTGCATGGTATTTTGTGAATACAAAGTGCCGTCTGTCTTCTAGATGAAACTGTTAGGAGCAATATATAAACTTGAAGAGTGAAGATGCTGTTACAAATTTGGTATTAGCCCTCATCTTAACATTTCAATTTAAAAAAAGTAAACTTGACTGTATATAGATTTGTCTTCTGACCACACTATTTAAAAAGCACAGCTCTTTTTACCATGTCGTGCTGCATATTGTTTATGTATAAAAATGGGGTTCCAATCATGTAACATCTGGCTTGATTACATTTTTCAGTCTTTCCATCAAGTTTGTATTTTTATTTTAAAATGTAAAAACTATCCCCCTCAATGTCAAAATTTTGACATTTTATTTTGGGGGAGCTTTAATATTTGTCTATTCAAGGTGAAAACAAGTGGTGAACTTCTAGAATTTCTTCTAAAAGGAAAATTTCATGTTGCAACCCTCTCCAATTCTTTAAAACATTTAAATAAATGTGATGCCAGAACTGTCCTGTCTCCCTGTGACTGACAGTTACAGCTGTACGTGTAGGTAGAGCAGGTCCATAAGGATTGTTTTCCACGAGGCAAAGTGGACCGCTCTCAACGTTGCTCAGTGTGGAAGCAAGCCAACTGGCGCTGGAAGCAGGTTCTTGTTTATGTGCTGGCCATAAGATATTTTAAAGCCAAAAGAACTGACTGGGTAACATAAGCCTTTGTACCAGAGTGAAAGATACTCAATAAACAAATAACTGCTTATTTTTGTACACTAAGAATTAGGGAACTAGAAGCTTATTCCATGGTTATCGTGATGTATTTCCTGGGTGTTACGGACGTCACCAATGTCTAATTCTACTCTTGAGTACTTTCACAAAGTTTTATTTGTTCATAAATATTGCAGTTTCTCTGTAGGTAGATTTCTTTATACTTAAGCAGCTACTTTTAGTATTTGTATGGAAGAAAAGAAACCTTCAGAGTAATACCACTGGGCTTGAAGATTCATAATCAATGTGGAATATTATCACTGTGCATTACTAATCAGGTTTCTCATTACCTTTTCTGGTTAAAGGATTTGGTTTTAAAATACTCTCTTCCATCTAGAGACTCATGTGTCTAGAAGAGTGTTTGACAGGATTTTTTTTTTTTTTTTGTGCTAAGGAAGGGTAAAATGACAAGGAGATGCACACTAGAGATGTCAGTTCATACCATCCTGAACCTGGAATTGCTAATGAAGTCTCTTCTGTGCCTCATAGATGATATGCCAGTGCATTTCAGCTTCAAGAGGATAGGAGTACAAAGCAGTCAAGGGTACCTTCCTTATCACATAAGAAGAGAGGTTAAAAATACAAAAGAAGGAGAGTGTATTTCTGAATGGGAGAGTACTATTATTCATGAAGTATTTTATTCCTTTAAAGAATCATATTATGATATGACATTCAGATCTTATTACTCATTTTGTTACTGTTGTGCTATGCAGCTGTTCCGCATTAGGGGGCTTCTCCTCCATTTGCTTTGCAGAACAAACCCTTTTTAGTATTTATTTATATTTTTAGGGTGTGGTAAGAGAAGAAAACTTGTGCTTTCTTGGATTATTTGCTATTTTTTTAAAAAATATGCATTATTTCTTTCTGAGTCACTAAACAGTGTGATTGGATATAAGAAATTAATACCAGAATTGAAGTACAAAAGTAGTAGTAAGAGATATATGAAGAAAAAAATATTTTCCTTCAAAGTGCTGATGTGCTATACATTTATAGCACTCTTCATATGTTGTTATACCATTCTGCATTTTAATTGTGACACTTCAGGAGTAATACGAATGTTTTCCACAACTCATTTGTATGCAGTGTAATAATTCTTACTATCTCTTCCTAACTGGTGTCTCTTTGTGGGGCTTGTGTTCCAAGTGGGCCACAGAAATTGCCTCTGTACAGTTGTATAATGGCAACTGTGGCTTCCAATTTCATATGTTGTTATACCATTCTGCATTTTAATTGTGACACTTCAGGAGTAATACGAATGTTTTCCACAACTCATTTGTATGCAGTGTAATAATTCTTACTATCTCTTCCTAACTGGTGTCTCTTTGTGGGGCTTGTGTTCCAAGTGGGCCACAGAAATTGCCTCTGTACAGTTGTATAATGGCAACTGTGGCTTCCAATTAGTAAGGGTAGTTCTTCTGCAGAAAATTCCATTTTCCATTTTGTCTTAAGGATATTTGTTTCTTCTTAATCTGATACTGCAATTACCCACTGTGTACCGGAGTAGAAATTTGGATAAATAGTTCTGAGCTATAATGCACTGCAAGTCAGTACAAAAAATAGATAATAAACTATGGAGATGACTGATTTAGATTCACTTAACAGTCCTTAAGGGGAAAAACCATACCTCAAATTTTTCTCTGTAGTGCCTACTTCAGCATTTGTAGCAGTGCTAACTATTTCCAACAAACTTGTTATTTAATGCTAGGTAGAAAACAAGACCACACTGCAAGTCTGTTAGTAGCACTGGTGAATGAAAAATAATTAGTCTTAGGCATGATTTTCTTCCCTGGAAAGGAAAATGCGACTCTCTCCGCATTGCATCAGCTTAACAAATTCACTATGAAGGGTCAAAGGCTGCAATGCGTGTGATTGAGCAAAGACTGGCAGAGGAGGAAATAGTAGCTTCAGCTTCTTCATGCCACTTAGTTTTTCTGCAGAGAAAGCTTCATTTATGGTCCCACCAGCAAGCTATTTGGATACAAGCAGGGCAAATCATGCATAAATGCATGATTGTGGGTACAAAGTTGTGTAGACGACAGAAATAGGAAGTAATAAAAAAGGCAGTCAAGATGCTGTAAAACACAGAGCTTCTACAAGTCCTCTCTTACATATGCAAACACATAGATTATCTGTCCCAAACCCAGAGATTTTGTCACATAAGCTAACAACTGTGATCTCTATGTGACATTAAATAGCCAATATTTACAATTTATCAGGTTACTGGAAGGGGGTACATTCTTACACATGGGTTTCAAGCTTGTAAATGGCACAGCCTGTGTAATTGGCAGGTTTCAAGAGCAAGAATTTCCATGCAGACTTCCAGTACAGAAGTCTCATGTTTGAAATGAAAAACTACCTTTGTGAGCAGGTGAGAAGTAAGGTAGGAAATACAGCATGCATTTTGGCATGGACACTTGCACTTTTAAGTACTGCAAGTTTGTGGGTCTTTTTAATGTGCATGAGTGTTTACAGGATCAAAGTCTAAAGTAGTACAGGAAGAGAAATATGCAATTTTCTGAGTCCTTGTGATCTCTATTAATAGCTCTCATCCCTGATGAGTGCAGGGATTTACATAACAGAGACAAACATACAAGAATCTCTGAATAAGAGCACAATATCCCCAATCTCCAGCCCTCTGAGAACTCCATTCCAAAATAATAGACACTAGACAAAACAAGATTTTACTGCATGCGGTGGGCCACAAGACCCTTGTTGTTTGCCACAATGTTTAATTTGTTTCTTTCCATCTCCTTGGCTGATAATTGGAATACTCAACCTATGACTTTTAATAAGCTGCCAGTCCCAAGGTTAATAATAGACTGAAGTTCTGTAGACACTTTGGCTTCCTGTGTTTGGAATAAATAGTCTGCAATAGAAAATGTAGATCAAGACCTCAGAAATCAAATTGACTAATTTTAGAAAGAGGCGAGAGCAACAGAGACTGTTATTTAAAATTACTGTTTCTCTTTGCACATTTTATCTCGCTTTCTTTTTGTTAGATGAATGCCTATGCAGGCAGATATATTTATCAATCTAGACATACACGTGGTTCCTACAAATATATCTACCATTTTGCTTGCTTGCTGGTGCTTGTGCGCTCTCTCTCCACTAAGCTTTATATCCTAGTGATTCAAAATGTAGCTAGGCATCTATGGCAACTTTGTAGCTTAAACATTTTGGGGGTTTCAAGTTTAATTATTTTCTAAATTTAAAATTATGGTCTGTGACAAAATAATTAGGAAAAAAATCACAACCTGTTTCAAAGTTTCATGAAACTTTAAATGATGCCCCAAGTGCTCAATACTTTGGTGTAAATCAGAAGCTAAGACTTTTAGAAATGTGATGTGGAAAGGATAGGGACAGAAAGAAAGCCTATTAGTGTTATTAGTCCACTTCTGCATGAAAATGACTGAACAGGAATGGTAAGTTAGGAAATTAAAATGTTGCAAAATAATTTGGTATTCAAGCAAAAGCCAGCCATGATAATTTTTGTTTGTTTTCAATTATTATATTTAACATGTACCTTACATTCTTGAACTTTTTAAGAGTTGACCGTTAATGTTGACTATTAATAAGACTCAGAAGCCTGTGCGATTTCCAGAAGACGAGCAAATCTAATGTGGCGCTATTTAAAGACTGTAAGTTTGACTTTTATGACAAAATAACAGGGCAATTGATGTAAGATTTAATTAGTAATGCTGAAGAAATGAAAAGAAGGTAATGCTTATCACTGTAAGTTTGCAGCAAATGGTTCTTATGAGACTAGCCGGGTGGACTTCTTCAATTTGATTCCAAGTTGTGCTCGTAAAGCTGATAATACTGGTGTAAGATTTCCATGTATCCTTCAACTTGATATCACTTGTCACTTTTAGTATTTTTATCAGTGGTCAGGATGAAAGCACTAGACTGTTACTATTCAGCTTTGCAGATGATACAGAACAGGGTGAGGCAAGTAACAGAGAGGATGGCTTGCTAACACTGAGCACCTGGACACAATACCTAATCTAAGTGTTAGAAATTAGGACCTACTCCCAGAATTGGTGCTGCCTCTGTATCTCACACTGTCTACCTGGCTGCTGTCCTGATAAACTAGACTATAACTCAGCACAAGTTCCTGACACTGCCATCTTTTTTGCTGTCTGCTTTCCTCTTTTGCCCCACTACAGTTTGCAGAAGACAGGAATTGATAGCTTTGCCATTCGCCTGGAGTCTGTCAGGTCTGGATCTGTGGGTCTTTAAAAGCCAGAGGCAGCCTTTCCTTCCTTGACCAGAAAGCAGTCCTAGTGATAAAGCCAGGAACCAGGCAGAGTGCCCTCATAACCATGCATTTCCTGGGGTAAGCTGAAATCTTCGTTCTGTGCTTGCTGGAAACCTAACTGTATCACCCCCATGCACACACACACCTCATAGTTACCCAGCCCTTTATTTCACATGGGTCAGCCCTGGTCTCTGGCAGTCATCTAGGCTGAAAAGAAGCAGGTAATTCCAGGAGGCAATTTATCCTGGTTACCTGAGACAGCTGCCATAGGACAGGAAAACTGCACCCTAGAGGAGTCTTTCTCTTTCCCCTGAGGACAGGTTTAAACTAGATTTAAACACATTTAAACTACCCTAATATTTAGATGGCTAAAGTGAGCCCAAGGTATAGCAAGAAATGAGTGGGGGAGTTTGACTCTCATGCTATCATATTTAAGGCCCAGAGAGAATTTTCCCTTGGCTCACCCCACAGCATCTCTTGGATTCAAGAACAGAAGAAATTTCTTGTTTAGTGTCTTGAGAACTTTTGTCTGCAGGAAGCTGCCTGGGCTGGTTACTACATTTTTAAACAACTGCTCTCAGTTCCTTCCCCTGCCCTTACTAATAGAAATAGGTTTGCCATTCCAAGTGCTACTAGGCAAGACTTGCAGTAGCTCTTGACCATCTCACTGACTGCAAGAACAACATTATCTGAAAAGAATCTACATTGCCCAAATCCTTAGATGCCCATAACAATTCCTAAAGAATATTACTCAACAGGGATGTCTAAAGAAGATGTAAAAGATAGTTTGCCTGCTCCTGAAGTTGTGGATTGCTTTCAAGTAGTGTCTAAAATTCACTGACAGGTGAACAGGTTTTAGGATTAACTACTGGGACCCTAGAGAAATGGCAAGGAAACCTGTTTTTATTCTAAACACAGTTAGGCACCTGGCTATTTCAAATGCCTGCCCACGCACACGCAGCTTTACGCCAGAGTAACTGCTAGTCATGGTAAAGGCACTGTACATGTTTATGTGTTTGTATCATCAGAAACATGGCGAGTATGATCCAAATAAAGAAGTAACTAAGAAGCCTTTGACGGGGAACTGTACTTGCAAGTTATAATTTTCTCTCTGTTCTGATCCCCGTGCAGCTTATTCTGAAGTCATTATGTAAAGAAACTGCAGGCTTTCCTTCAGAAAGGCAGCCGTGAGGAGCATTCATTAGAATAGCAGAAAGAGTAGCGACACCAAGGGTATTTGCCTGCCCTCCTCCTTTCCTCCCACGGAGAGCAGGAGCAAGTGTGCCTGTGGCTGGTTCCTACCTCATGCCACTTCAAAGAAGGTTCTTTGAAAGTCTCTTACACAAGTCGTCTGTAGAGAGCTAAATATGCAGATAAAAGTTAACTGAGTGCACTGTGTAACACAGGATACTGGACTGGTAAGTGTTTATTCTATAAACACAGAAGCCCCTGGGAAGTAGGAGCTAATGCAGATGGAGCACTGGCAGCCAAACCAGGAAAGCCCTGGCCACTCTTATGAGCAGCATTGGGCCATGCTGGATGGATGCACGGCCTCTGGCGTGGCAGGCTCTTGGGAACTTCTGACTGCTAGCCTTTTGTAACAAACTTCACAGCCTCTCTGAATGGGTCGGAGTCTTACAAGATGGCACTATGGAGTGATGTTTTAATTCCTTTTGTCCTCGGCTTTCTGCCAGTCTCACGTGAGCTGCATTTCTTGCATCAGTGGGGAGCTGCAAGTATGAACTGCTGTTGTAGGATAGCAAATGATCTCTACTTCTGTGTTGGAAAAGAGCGAGGAGGAGGGGGTGGTTCATGGGTTTGCAAATCAAAGGCAAGTCCGTGGCAAGATGGAGACTCAGTGACCCCACTTATGGAGGGAGGGGTGTCCGCATCAGTGTGGGGGGGGTTTCCAGACCTCATTGCTAAACAGTAATTTTCTTTCCTTGAGCACAAGCTAAGCCCCTTGTATTCACTTGAGGGAGGATAGTGTGTGCTTGTACAGCTACTGCGAATCAGCTGATGTGTGGTAGCTTCTTACCCCCAGCAGTCATTCCAGCCATATGAGATTGTAATTACTTGCTGTTTGTATGTTATAGAAATCCAAATAATGAGCAAATATTGTATGGGTCAGGGTATAAACGTTTTCTAAAAAACATGTTTAGTCAGCCCTTGATGCTTGGTAGTCAGGCAATCCAGGTAGCAGTCAGGTAGAAAGGTGACAAGTTATGCTGCCCTAGAGCCATGTAGACTTATGTGAAAATGTCCTACTTATGCAAATGGATCATAAAAAAGGACAGAGTCTGGCCTCCGGCACATTTAATAGCATTCTTAGACTTTGCCAGGCAAGTGTTGCTTCCTGCCTCATGCTTTTGAAAGATGGAAAGTTACTGCTTATGCATTTTTAACTCTGAGTATTGTAGTGAAAATGTCACCAACTGAAATGCATTCTCTCTTCCACGCATGTTGGCTCCCTTAACATGTCAAATGCCGCTAAATAGATAAAAGGTGTGTCTGCAGTGAGATGAATCTACTCGTATCATCCTGCTTATGGACTCAGTTCTTTCAGTGTCCAGCATTTCCGATACCAAGTGATCCTTCGTGATGGAGATCCTCAGTCGTGCCAAAGCTCAGCTTGGCTCTTTGAGGGCCAGAGGTGACAAAGGTTGAAGTTTGAAAACAACATGACTCCAGGCTATGGTGCTTTGGCTCCCCAGACTCCCCCAAATTACACACAGCAGCAGTGAACCAGTCTGGACTTGGGGACGGCTAAGCAATAGCACAGGGATGCACATAGCCAGCAGCAGCCTTTAGAGATAGACCTCTACGGCCCTGGTAATGCTCAGAGCTTCCTGTGGCAGTGCCCAAGGTGGGTTAGAGCCACAGCTGTGACACCAATCAGCGCGGCCATGGGACCGCTTAGCCACATCAGTGTGACATTGCATGGCTCAATTTGGGTAGGTGTTCAGGGCAAGCACCCCTCTCCGCTCCCATGCCGCAGGTACGTGCGGCCACACAGGGCCCTGTGTGCTCAGGGAGCTGTGCTGTTGTCTGCTTCCCATCGAGCTCACACTGGGTGTGAGCGAGTGCCTGTGATCCGTGCCTGTGTGCTTTCCTCTGTGTGTGCTCTGCTCGGTGTGCCCGACTTTATAAAAACTTAGGCCTTGTTATTCAAAGTAGAAAAATGTGTTTCTAAATGCATTTGCTATTAAAGGTCTCCATGGGGATTATTTAAGAACCTACCCATCAAAGCCCTGTTTATCTCCTTTCTTGGGCAAATGTTACAGTTGATTTTTCTGCATACCTGTGATGTGGCTTATTTTCTGCAGTCTGCCCTTTTTCTGCTTAAGTCCTCACTTGTGTATCACTTTTGAAAATGTTTCATTTATGAAAATAAGGCCCTTACATCCCTGGTTTAGGGCAGACAGTGTTCTGCAGAGATTCCCAGATTCGCAGCACTACCTGCTTTTGATTTACCTGGAGCAGAGCCTGTCTAATCTACTGGGTTGTGCTGTCATGCAGGGGCATTGTGGGGAGCAACTGTGGGGAAAGAAGGCAGCTGATGTGTAACTACTCAAACTTAAGCATTCACCAAGCATTTTTTTGACTCAGAGCCCTCAAAATCTCGGAGTATGTGATCCGTGTGCTGAAGCTGTGCCAACAAATATTTACTATTACTCTGCTGCTTCTTGGAACATGTCGAGAATTCACACATATTACAAAAAGTAGCATTTTTCAGAACAGTCGTCACTGAAAGACGTGCTCTATTAGTGAAGTGGTATGTTTTGCAGTGTTATAATTAGGGTTCAGCTCAGAGAACATTTTCTCAGTAGCCTCATGTTGTTTGAATAATTCACCTATGAAGAATATTCTGAGCTAAACTCAGCTTTAATACCAGCCAATTTATGAACCTTTCATGGAAACACACTTCAAGATGTCAGTGTTTTAAAATAATTTGCCTTTCTAGTTACTGATTTCTAATATCTTCCTTCTGCTCTTCTAGCATCCTTTGGTTAGACATGTAATACAGAGTGACATAACGTTTTTGGCATTATTATCTGATGTAAATAGCTAAACTTTGGTACTGATTTGCTTTCTTGCACTCTTAAAACGAGTCCACATGGATAGGGTTTACATTGCAAGCACTAATGGGTTTTTCAGTCATCTGCAGCCTGTTTTGCTGAGTTAGATTATGAGAGATTTTTAGCACAGTTTCCTTAGGAAAGGACGTTTATATGCTTGTGCTGTACATCTCTGTTTTGAACATATGTTTTATTTCTTCTCCTTCCGTGTTCCTGTCCCCTGCCTGCTCTGCATGGTTTTGAGCAGGGACTATTTCTTACTTTATCTGTGCAGACCTAGCACCTTGCCTCTAATTTTGCTTTTGGGGCCTGAGGGGATTCGTATTTTAAAGTGCAGGCAAAAAAATAACTGATGCTGATAATGAACCATCTTGTCCACCTTCAAACCAAGGGAAAAATTGGATTCAGATCCAAGCATCCCTTGGAGCCTGCCCATGCTTTGAACCTGTTAACCAACTTCAACAGGGAAGTGGTCTCAAGCGGTGAGAAGGGAAGGGGGATATTATGTTCCCAGAGGTTCCCTGGTGGGATGGAGACGTTTGGGTGCAGGAGGCAGGCTCCGACTGTCCTCCCTCATTTCCCCTGTTCTCCCAAGGAGGGCTTGAAGCATGAGCTTACAGCAATAAACCACAGTCCTCATGAATGGGGACCAGCACATGGGAGACTTGAGTCAGAGTTTGCAAGCTCCTGCTCAGCAAAGGCCAGCAGTCATTGAAATGCAATCCAGAGGAGCCAGCCTGCTCCTGTTCAAGCCTTCCTTGAATGTGCTAATAAATCAAATTTGGGGGATTTCGTTGTCACTATGAGGAAAAAGTTCATTTTAGTAATCTTTAAAGAAAGTCCTTGCTCCCTTGGCCTGTAATTCCACAATAATTGGTACTTTGGAGGAGGGTCTAACCTTTAAGTGAAACCAAGCCTGTAGTAATTTTTAGGAGCAGTCCATACCCACTGAATTGTGAAAAATACAGGGATTACTATATAGGTCTTAAACCTTAGGGAAACACTTTGGAGTTGTATAGGCAGCTTTATCTAATCTAAAGGGTGAGCATGGTTCTAAAT
>NW_008795909.1:7578512-7582585 GCF_000699145.1 Aptenodytes forsteri
GAAGGAGGGGTTGTTTAGGGTATAATAAACCAGAAAGGACAGTAAAAGAGGCAGAGAAGAAAAGGTCTTGAGAGCTTCTACCGCACTAGGGGTGTTTGTGCATGTATTTTCAGCTCTGTACTCCTAGAAGCAGTAGAGAAAATTGCTTGACCAGCTAATGGGATTAGCTGACCACATTCAAAGGGTTACAATCCACTATGGAGTAGCTAATCGAGTAAGTTGGTTATTTCTAATATTTATTGCTTTAATTTTTATGTTTTATTAAGTATGAAAGGCTCACTGGCTGCTTGGAAGAGAGCTGGAAGGTCTCCTGAGCTGTACTCCTAGAAGCAGTAGAGAAAATTGCTTGACCAGCTAATGGGATTAGCTGACCACATTCAAAGGGTTACAATCCACTATGGAGTAGCTAATCGAGTAAGTTGGTTATTTCTAATATTTATTGCTTTAATTTTTATGTTTTATTAAGTATGAAAGGCTCACTGGCTGCTTGGAAGAGAGCTGGAAGGTCTCCTGAGGGAGGGGTTGTTTAGGGTATAATAAACCAGAAAGACAGTAAAAAGAGGCAGAGAAGAAAAGGTCTTGAGAGCTTCTACCGCACTAGGGGTGTTTGTGCATGTATACATATTACTCAACTAAACAGTATTACCTTACTGCGATGGTGTCATTGAAGGAGGAGGCAACTGTGATTTAAGAAGCTAGAATAAAGGTTTATGGAAATAGTAATTGTTATTAGAATTATCTCAAAATACAGCTGCTTTTCCCTATTTGCAACTGTTGTAGTGCTTGGGAGAAGATGCCAGGAGCAAGGACTGCAAACTGAATCTTCCTGCATATGATTCTGGCAGCATTAGGAGTAGCAGGCTGGTCCTCCCTGCCCTTCTTCCTCTCCACCATGTCTTCTCCATAACCTTGGTGTCTGAACAAAGTGGAGGTGAAAGTCTGTCTCTGTGTCCTTATTGCTTCTGGCATGAGTGTCAGCTCACAGTGTAGGTGACGATGTCAATATTTCTCTGCAGGGCATGGGACTGAGATTGCCATGCTGCCTAGATTGTATGGAGCCAGCTGAAAAAGACTGGCCCTGACTCAGCCAGATTGTATGACAGTCATTGATATCAGACTGATATCAAGTCCTGAGCTGTCAGACCTCCAGTCTGAATTATTTTAAGTCTTTTTACAGTTCAGTAAGCTGTCAAGGTTAACACCCATTTGGACAGGGCCAGCTGTGAATGGAGAGAAGAAAACCCCATATACAAAATGTTTCTCTGTCCTGATAGCAGTACCTGGAGGGGAATCAACCTTTCCCATGTGTGCAGTGGGGATGGCCAGAGCTGTGGGAAGTCATGGCAGGCCTGCAGGGCAAGAGGACTTCCTTGAAATTAGCTGTCTCTGTGCCTTCCCAAAGCTTTTGGGTGGGAAAACACCTGTGGCTGACTCTGAGCCAGAGGGTTGTGCATGCACTGAGTCACTTCTCGCTCAGCGCTGAACAAGGAAGGCTCCCAATGAGGGAAGGGGCCAATAAAAATGTACATTTGGTAACATCTCCAATGGAACATTATCCAAATAAGAACCGAAACAAGCACGCTACAAGCCTTAGGAAAAAAAAAAACAGATTTAAACAAAATCTGTAAGATACTGTTAGCCGTAAAGGCATAAGAAGTCACCCTGGTAATGAACATACAGAAATTTCCAAAGATAGTGGGGAATTAACCCCATTAACCTGAAAGGGGGGGGGGAAAGCATATGTGTCAATATATATTTACTCTCCTTCCGGTATTTGAAAGTGTTCTTGTTTGCACAGCCAACTGAAAGCTTTTCTGTGGGGATTTTGTAGATGTAATATTAATATTAACTTTGTGTCTTTGTTGCTTTATTTTATTTCTTTGAAACAAGTAGTAAATTTACCATCGCAAAATTGAGATTTTTTTTTTTCAGTTGTAAAATTTATCTCAGCTCATTTGTCATGAAAATTTGCCCCTGAGGACTAGTTTGAGCAGTATCCCAGGTGTTTAATGTTGTTCACCTAATGAAGGCACAACTCATGAAAACAACTATTGAACTGTGGTACACTTCATGAATACTGAGGAGGCATTCAAATTTAAAATGCATGTAGTAGTAACTGGGTCTATAAACTGCTGCTCCTGAAGCCTCGATGCTCTATGCATATTTCTCCATATGAACATTTTTCACTTGCATGTTTTTCTATTTTCAAAGACAGTTTGTATGTCTCCATTTAGCTTCATCAAGCTGGAGAGTGTACAGTTATAATCAGTTTGGCCATGGAGGGCTTAGCAGATTTTTTGTGAACTACTCTAGTTCATAACATGCCTTACTAGTCACATTTCTGTCCTCTTAAATAAGAGGAGATGGATCGTAGTGGGATGCAAATAATGTAGGAGAAGAGGTAAAGAGCAAAGAATGAAGGCTTTTATATCCAGGTGTTGGAGCCTGCTGTGCATTACGCATTGTTAAAAGAGCACGTTATATGAAGATGAGGCATGAATATGGGTAGATTAGGAGAAACCTGCTGAAATGTGTCAAAAAGGAGATTTTTTTTTTAAAAAAAGCCTGACCCAGTTGCACCCCTGAGAGGGGAAGGGAACCAAATCAAGGGATCTGCGTAGACACGGAGCACCGCGCTGTCAGCCCATCCCTGGGGGAACAGCTTCTGCTGAGGCAGAACAGATCTCCTGCACAAATGTGCTGTCGAGATGCTCCAGCAAAGCTGGAGGGTCTGGGAAGAGAGTATGCCTGGTGAGCATACCCAAAAGATGTCTTGGGGTGAAGCTGCTGTTGAAATGAGATGTCACCCTTACTGTGGGAGAGCTGCAGCTCTGTCAGTCATAGACTAAAAAAGCAAAGTCTGTATTCTAGGTTACTAAAATGAAATAGATATGGTTGTCTGCCCCCCTGATGACAAACCCACTTTTTTTTTTTTTTAAAGCCTAATTTTGCAATGCCTGGACCACAGGCCGGGGGGGGAGGCAGCGCAGATTCTTCTCTCTTCACTGAGCTGATGTTGCTTAGCTCTGCTAAAAATGTGTATCAGCATTTGCCAGACGCAAATCACTGTTCTTGACAGATTATGCAACTCGGATTATAAAAATCCAGTATTTTTCTCTTTTCTTTCAGTCTGAAATTCAAAACAGAATTTTGCAACTTGCCAACATAGTGGGAAGCATTAGTGTTCTCATTTAATTCTCAGAATTGTTAAAATTAGGCATATTTGCAAATTTAGGCTGGCCAGAAAATAAGAGTTCTGTTCTGGGAAAAAATGGTTCATGTCCTCCTATTTGTTGTTACTGAAATGGCTGTTGAATGTCTCATTAAAAATCACTGTAAGCATGTAACACAACACAGAACAGTCAGGATACTCATATCAGGAGACAGATCTCTGTGCAGAATTACCATGCTCCAAATGAATGCTCAAATCCCCATATTGTTGCCTGATCTGAGATCACTTAAACTCTGGAGTCTTTTAAAATTATTATTATTTTTAATTTTTTTAAACCAGGAATTGTCTTGTAATCCTGAAAAATCTTTTTTTTGGTATAGCAATATTTGCCTGTGAATAAACACTAACTACAGAAGAAAAATAAAGAATGCCACATAGCTCTACTTTTCAACTTTTGCTATATCCCAAAATAACTCCAGACCTCATTCTGTTCTGAGATCTGCAGTGCACATCTCTGCTCTGATATGCTGCTCTCTCTGTATGTCCTGTATTTTTAGTGAAATCAGTGGGAGTTCAGAGTATGTGGGACTGCAGAATCCTCTATCTTCCTTGCTGACCTGAGACTAGATTTTTTTTTTTTTCTCTGTTTGAAATGGACATGCTGCTGTGATATTAAAAATGACTGTGAAAAATTTCATTCTTGTTCCAGTCTGCTGGTCAGCGTTTTGCATTTAGCCCTTTGTATTTCCACTTGAAGAGCAAAGATGAACTCCTGATTCCGGGGGGGGGGGGGGGTTTTTTATTGGGGGGGGGGGGGGGGGGGGGGGGGGGCGTTCTTTTTTTTTTTTTTTTTTTTTTTTTTTTTTTCTTTTTTTTTTTGTGGGTTGTTGTGTTTTTTTTG
>NW_008795909.1:7582653-7611164 GCF_000699145.1 Aptenodytes forsteri
GTGGTGCGGGGGGGGGGGGTGTTTTTATATTGAGGCCACCATGTATGAACACTGTAGATGCAATACATTGTGTCACCCCTGCCATGATCCCTGTGGCTGAGATACAAGCAGATTTTTATTTAAGAAGCCCAAACTACCAGATTTGAGATCCTCTGAGCAGCTATAACGATTTTGTACCGTATGCATTGCAATGGTGAAATGCAAAATGGAGAGTTGGTGAAGAAGTCTTACTTGCAGATCAAATTTCTTAGCTGTTGTGCTTGAAAGCCAGACACTTAACATCATTTTAATGCAGTTTTTGTGTCTGAATTAATATAATAAATGTCAACGTTGAATAGCATAAGGTCACATTTTACTACTTTGACCAGAAGTGTAATCTTCCAAGATTCAATTTTATTACTATTATAACAGTCATGCTGGATAAGGTCACCTATATTTCTTTCAATATGAAGTAATATATGAAAGCATAGTTTATACCAACTTTATTCTCTGCAATGTGGATTTGTACTATGAGATGTATTGACAAAGATCTACCTTGGATATATTTGCATGTAACTCCGGAGCTGGTGTAATAGTGTGTTGGTTATGCTCATTAGGGCCTTATCATTCTAAAGAAATGAACCTTTGAGGTTTGTACTCTCCTACTTCAAAAGAAAAAGGGCATTTTCTTCAGCAGTATAGATATTTAGCCAGAAAGGCGCAGCTATACACTGCACAGCATGATGAAAATGATCTAGCTTTTGCATATATACACTTTGGTTGAACAACAACAGTCACCAGCAGTGCCAGATTTCAAAGGTAAATACATCAAGCGTATGTATCAAAACCAGTGTGCACCCTGGCTGCTTATAAAGAGATAGACTGCACCGATCTTTAAAGCTGAAGTAATTGGACACCTACCTGCATATTTACATTGCCTGACATGGTGTTACAACTGCTGTTTTGTGGCTTCCAAACTGCATTTGTAAAAAAGGCAATAGATACCCTTGATTTTTCTTTTGAGTGAGGGGCTGTGCTCCAAGTGAGGCCACCTCTGTTGCCCTCTGTGGAAACTCTAGCACTAATGATTTTCTTCTGTTTGGGATTTATCCTGGTTTGTTTTTTAAAGAATTCTTTATGAATTTTTATTATGTGAGGATGAAATGCTACTCAACTTATTAACTTATATACTTTACTTCCTTAGAGAAAAGTCACCAGTTTTTGTGCAAATTGAGAGTGAAAAAAATGCAGGGGTTAAAAGGTTTTGCAAAATCCAGTGCTGCACTAAATTATGTAAGGCAAAAATATTAAATAATAATATATTCCTTATTGCACACAGCCTGTGTGGGGATTATATGGAGCAGGATGGATGGATCCCAGGGTCCTTTCTTCTCTACTTTTTTGTTGGGTTTTTTTAAGCATTCTTTTAGCTAAAAAAGTTGTTAACTTGGAAAACTTTTTTACTTTTTTTTTCATCTCAAGGGTTAGCATTTCTGAATAGTAAAACTGTTTTGTAAAGCTGAAGTCCCAAAACTGTTTCTGCTTTGTGTGGGTTTGTGTGCAAAACAAACAATATCAGTGTGCCGCTCCTGCCGTCAGTCAAGATCTCCTTTAGCTGTTGCAGAAGATTTGTGTGCCTCATGCCAAAGAAACTGAGTTTCAAATCTTGTTTGACAGCTCTAGAGGGGCTTGTTCTGTGCATGCATCTATTTCTGTAGTTAAAGATACGTAATGTAGTATGTTATATTTTTCAGTTGCGTTTTCCCGATGGCATGATTTGTGCTGTGAGATGGCTCCTGAGCACTGGAGGGATGCACTGGGGCACCAGTAAGGCGTAACACACAAGGTGAGGGCTGCGTCCCTGCCTTGCTGCATCCTCCTGCCTGCAGTGGAGCTGGTGCGTGCTGCTGGCTGCCCATGCCTCCACTCCCTGGGCACAGCCTCCCACATGTCAGCAGCACAACCAGCCACGGTTGGTGTTTTCCTTGTATGTGCACAAGGTAGGGTGAGTGATCCAGATGTGCTATCACAGATACGCTGTGGGAGAAGGGGGCTGCAAATGTCCCAGCTGCTCAGCCCAGCCTCCTGTCCAACAGTGTTAAGCCATGTTTCGGAAAAACATTTTTAAATCCTTCTGCTTAAGGAAACTGAATCAAGGTCAAACCATTTTCTTGACATCTGCTTCCACAATGTTTTACTTGCCATTATGTGCAGATGTATTCTTTCACGTTGTGCTTGCCATTTGTGGGAACATTTTGCTCTCTGATGTATACAAAATGATGTTTAATGACTTTAGCCTTCACTTATTGGGACTCTTATTTCTGGAAAATCTTTATCTAATGAAAACAGAGGAAGCAGGTGTGTACGTGCAGGCATGTAAGCTAAACCTTCAAGTGAGAGTTCTCTGGTTGTTGGTAAGTTCTTGGAGTTTTTTGATAGATCAGTGGCAGTCTCAGAAATGTCATCCATTAAATCACAATTGTTGTGCAGCTATGTGAGTTAAGGCAAGCAAAGAATTTAAAAAATGATGTTTTAAGATGTTCACTACTCTAGTAATCTCTCCTGCTTTGTTAAAACTGATTTACTTTTGTCCTATAGGTTGTCCTAGAGCACACCTGGGGAGATTGTAGATGTTTTGATATTGGAGTTCTGAACAAGGAAACACATTTTGAGTTTCAATGCACGTACACATCTATATATCTATAGCTTACAAAAGTTTAAAGGAAATCAATTAGCAATTGACTACTGCAGAGGAATGGCGATAGCATCTGGAAGTGTGGATAGTTTTCTAAGTTGGAGCAAGTCTTTTGAATTTTACAGTACTTGTTGAGGTCAAAATTACTGGGAGAGGAGGAAGTTCCTCCTTGCAGGATTTCATTATTTCAGGATTTCTGTAAGTGCAGATGAAAATGCAGAGTGTGTAATTAAAAAGAACAGAGGGGTTACTGAATCATTCCAAATCTAAGATCTGTAAGAGAGAGCTGCTGACAAGGCATTTCTAAGTGGGACCAACAGCTTTGAGCTCTGTCTGCTCCTGTTGACCTTTAAAGTGTGCTGGAAGTCTTGTCCCTTCCCTGGGGCTTGGGGAGGGAGGCATGGCTACTGGGCGCAATCTGTGGTACTTCTTTCCCGCTCGGTCCTTGCTGGCTAGAAGGGTCAGGTGAAACCATCCAAGATGTCCAAGGGCAAACACACTCTTCTGAACATACTGAAAAAAGGTTAAAACATGTAAAACAACACAAGTTTGACCATTCTTTCTCAGCAGCAGAGTGGGCTTTTTATTTTATTCAAACATTGGCTCCCCATTCCTCCTTTCATTGGAAAACATCAAATTATTATAAGTAATATGTGAGTGTTTCATGCATTTTGTAATACTTCAGGTCATAGAGGTTGCCAGTAAGTCTAGTGTTTTACTTTTAAATGTAGGCCCCTTGATGTCTTAGCTGCTGCCACTGAAGGTTTAGGTGTCAAAGTTGTGCTACATGTGTGGTGTCAGCTCTGCCTGTGAGCACAAGCTAGAGCTCCATTTTTCATCCTTTTAATTGGTATTAAAGGAAACAGCAGCAACCTCGCAGCTGGCATCTCATTTCATCAAAGCAGTGATAAACTTTATATTCAAAAAAACTTCTCTCACTTCAAAATCCTTTAGTTTTGGTGACAAATGTTGGGGTATATTTGCATACAAATCACTTTCTTCCAGGAAAAGGCTGATTTTTTTTTTTTTAATGCTTTCTAAACATAGTTTGTCTGAAAGTTTTATGAGCCAGTTCTTTGTTTTCATACACAGTCTGATGAGCTGCTTCTGGAACAGAAGAGACTGAAGCAACAATAAATTGCTTTTTGGTTCCTCTTTTAAGGACATCCTGAGTATGTTTTCCTATAGAACAACTTCCCTTCCCTCTTATAATTCTTTCGCTTCTCATCTCCATTGATAACTTTGCTTATCTTGCACTTATAAATTAGTAGTACAAATACAATTGGATCTGGCATCATGGCTGCAAGGGGTTTTTTTAAACTGTTCACTATTGGTTTAAGATTTTTTTTTTTTTACGTTTGGTTTAGAAGGTTGGGGTTTTTATTCAGTAACTCTCCATTCTAATCAAATGTCCTAAGAAAGTGGTAGTCAATTGGAAATTTTACTTACTCTTTCTCTTTCTGATGGCAAATATGGCTTAAAAAAGCTTAATTCTCTCCTACTGAAAATCTATCCTATAAAAGCACTTTTATCTCTTGGTGACTAGTTGCACGGCAAAAACATCTCAGCCTGATATATCCTGTTCTTGGACACCATTTTATCTCCTCTGCAATCGACTTTGTCTGTAGTGGAACCAACATTCTTTTTATCACCCAAGGTCTGATCTTCAAACTTTCACCTTCAAAAGCACAGCCATCCTTAGGCAGACTGGTAGCTCAAAATGATTTCTAACTGAGGAGAACTTTGAAGTTCCTATAAACAACTGAAAAGCAGCGTTTTCTGCCTTTTTTAGTTATACTGCTGTTTGTTAGTTTGCTTGCTTCCTCATAGGCATCTCTTGTGTCTTCCATTCTGTATCAGTGACATGCAGCCAGGAATGACTGTGCCACCAGTTTCTGACTGGCCTGATAAGAAGCCTAAGATAGTAATGCAAAGCCCAGGAAAAATGATTCACAAGTGTTTTTCACACCAGTGGTAAGTATCAGCATGGGGTTGCATGTGAAATGCAGACAGGCACATTCAAGGGGACTCTGTAGAGAACGTGTTTAATTTCCAGAGCAACAAGCATGCACATCACTTTTGCAAGACTGAGTTTTATAACAGTATAGACAGCAATCACTGACATGTTGGGAGGTCGCTGGGTGATTCAACATCCAGCAGCTTAACAAGAGGAAGCTGAACAAATGACAGTGGAGATGCTTTCATTTGGAGGAGTACCAAATGTTCCTGCTCTTTCAGCCCCTAGATATGGGATATCTACTTTGTGACCTTTGAAAAGAGAAAGATATCCATGTTTCTCAGCAAGACGGCTTTGATGGTGATCATAAACCCCCAAGAAACGCTGTGTGCTTGTAATTTAAGGAAGAAACACAGACATCTAGAAATTTATTTGCTGGAACAAAGTTTGTGGTACCAAATTCAACATCAATTTTCTCCCTCACACCCAGGATGCAGTTGGGGTACTGTCATCTTTCTTTATTGGTTTTTTTTTTGCATAAATTTACTTTCTTTTTTAACATTGATAACGTCAGATTTAAACCATTTTTTTCTTCACTCCAGGGAACTGTCTACTACCAACAAGCAGAGTGACATATTGTTGTTATCAGCTTGTATTATGGTAACACTGAGAGGTCCAAACCAGAGATCACAGCCCAAATCTTTGGGGGTATGTAGACGTGCTGTGAAGTGCTAACAGCTACTCAGACCTTGCTCCAGTGAGACTTTTAGGCCTGTGATTAATTTGGAGTGCACAGCGGTCTTGCAGATTCCCACACTGGTTCCAACAGTGGCAAGGAAAATACCTGTTAATGAGGGTGAGGTAGGATGTAAGGGTTGAAGGGCCATAAAATCAGATGCTTGCCTTGGTGGACCTCAGCCTGAAGCATCTGATAACCTTGAACCCTGTCCTCACACTGTACAGCATTCATAGGGAGCTTCATGCAGGTATTGAGGTTCATATGGATATTTCTATTTGGGCCTATGCAACTGGGGCTCGAAATACCTATTAATGAGGGTGAGGTAGGATGTAAGGGTTGAAGGGCCATAAAATCAGATGCTTGCCTTGGTGGACCTCAGCCTGAAGCATCTGATAACCTTGAACCCTGTCCTTACACTGTACAGCATTCATAGGGAGCTTCATGCAGGTATTGAGGTTCATATGGATATTTCTATTTGGGCCTATGCAACTGGGGCTCAATAACTTGGAGGAGAGAGTGGAAGGGAGAAGAGCAGGTGCAGGTCCCTACTGAGCAGAAACCCACAGAGGGAGACACAGGAGGTTTCATCTCTGCAAACATCTTTTCATACCCCTTGTTCAGTTGATTTTTTGTTGATCTCACAAATACAAGACATTCAGGGTCTCCCCTTGACAGTTATGTGACATCACCCATTTGCTTTGGAAGATTTTTTTCTCAGCAGTGACCCTGTACTAAGGATGAGCATCTCTGCTACTTCCAGTAGTATCAACAAAGGAATCAAACATCAGTGGCTTTTACTAGTAACTGATGTTGTGCAGCAGACAATTTTGAGACCCATATTTGCTCTTGGAGACTCCTGTTTCTGTTGCGCACTGGTCTGATGGACTTTGCTCCTCGAGAATGTGTGCATGTTCTATGCCTCTCCACAAAGGCTGACTTATGTGGAGAGCACCAAAGGAGGATCTCCATCCTGCTGGTTTTGTGAAGGTGATGGGCTGATGTGGAAATACTCCTGTGGGCAGAAAACCAACATTGTGCCACGCAACTCCCTGCTGCACTCAGCCCTGCAGGGAGTTTGTCATGCTACATGTGATGGGGTTCAGCACTTACAGAGTGTGAGAGGGCAAATGAGAGGGCAGAAATGCCTTCTCCCCCTCTCCTCCTTGAGCACCTGTTAAGGAGCTAAGCATACGCTGGTTCTGGATTTGCAAATCATTATAATGACAGACTGTGACAATAAAAAGAGCCATGAAAATAGATCATGTAAAGAAGTCCTGGATTAAGGAATCCCCTGGTGCACTGGGACATGATAAAACCCCACTAAGTCAATAATCTGTGTATTAAGAACTCCTCTGGTTATGTAAAGGAACTGAACCAGTCTGTTTTTCTCGGTGAGCCAGAGGAAGTGCTAGCTTGGGTATGTAATAGCATGATAAAGAGTGCTTGCTCTTCTGTAGCCCTTACAGTCTAACTTGATTTACAGATCAGATCTCTGTTGATGACGGTAGAAAGACTGTAATGATGCCAATGACCGTGACTGAGAAAGTCTCAGTTGTGTCTTTATTCCAAGTCCACAGAAAGGAAATAATAAAAACAGATAATCACATTAAAGTAATGGTTTCAGATGACACACACACAAAATAAGGTTATTCAGAGTTAAACTGCTAGTTTGTCTTCTTCATTCTCATGTTCTTGAATATTGCAGGAGTCCTGGATAAGAGTATGAATTTATGTACCGTGCGTGCTGAAATGCCTAGCTATGATGCGCAGAGCTGGGAACAATGAGCATTAATGACAATAGTAGTATTAGAACAGCATCTACGGAGGCAATCATGACACAGGGCCCTGTTGTCCTTATCCAAGAGGGCTTATTATGCCAGTGAAAAACAGGAGGGGAGACCTTCTTCTGATTCCCTCCTCCTTCATAGCTTTCATTGTCTCGGGTGCTTTGTAAGCTATGTTTTACCATCTCTGCTTGAGCTTTATTTTGTATTAAAAGGAGGGCTTTGTATGGATAGTTTTGTGTTGAAGATATACTCTACATCTTTTTTACATTTTCTCAGCCCTTAAGTATAACTTATTCAAAACTGAATCCCCTGGCAGGTGAGGCAAAATGCATCTTTGGGAGCATTTTCCCCTGACACATGCACTTTCTGTGAACATTCTTGTTGATATCAAGCTTTTTGTGTTAAAGCAGATATGAAATAGGTTGTCAAAATTAAGTAGTTAAAGAATAGTGGCTTAAAATAATTTCTTTTCATGTTGGACTGCCTCTGAGTCTCTGCTTAACCACTACACAGGGTCTTTGGTATTTCCACCCCACCTTTCCCTCTACTGCAGCTGAGTGAAAGCTGATTCCCTGCTTTGCTGCACTAGTTGTTTTAATCCCCAGGTAAGTAAACTGCAGAGGAGGCTATTGCTATATTCCTCTTGGTTTTGAAATACCTCTATAGCCCCCAGTTACATTTCCCTTGTTTACCATTTCAGTGTCCTCATCCTTGAACTATTAACGTTTCTAAGGGTCACCACCTGTCTCCTGAATGCATGGAGGGGTACGTGCATGCTCCTGGGCTTCACTGGTGAATAATGTAGAACTACTTGGGATGACAACAGTACTGTTTTCAGTAGGTTCTGCTAAACAGCAAAGAAGTAAAAATATTTGCAAAGCCAGTCATAAACTTTTACTTGCAAAGTCATCTCTCTGCTACATCCACTTCAACTGTGTATTAGCCAATGCGGTAAAGGTACTCATCTAGGTTCTTTATCATGGACTTTGCAATTTTAGCATTCAAAAGAACTGATGGAAATACACTGGCAGATTTATTTTTAGGTGCAGCAGCAAAGATGTGATCTTGCAGGGCAAAGGTACTATGATTTGCCTTTCTGCTGTGCAAGTGTGCTGAACAGCTCTTTCATAAGGCAGAGAGAAGGTTCTCTTGGTTTTAAGACTGTTCCTAAGGGTGCTGATGTTCTTATGGAGGGCTAAGCCATTCCTGCAAGAGGTGTAGACAGCATTTATTTTTTCCAAGGGAGTTTCTTCCTCTCCTTTGTAATTTAGGCTCATGCTACTCTCATGGAATAGTTCCCTGGAACAGCATAGCCCATCTTGTTGCTCCAGAAGCAATTTCAGTAACTAAGAGTACAAAATATGCCATGAGAGCTTTCAGCTTAAGACAAACACAGCTCTCCATTGACTTTAATTGGAGCAGTTTTCTGAACACCCTAACAGAACTAGGTAGAAAACCACTTCTGAGAAATTAATGGGAATTAGGTGGTTTATTCCACTTAAAAACTTTGAAAATCCCAGCATACATTACAATATTCTTTGAGGAATACACTTAGTGTAAGACAGTCTGAATTATCCAAATTCATTTTTCCAAAACTCCCTGTTATTCATGTTCCTCATTATCTATCAATTACATTCAAAATTACCTCCATTACCTGAAACCTTGATTATCCAAATGTATTCATTGTCCCCTGTGATACTCTGATAATTGATCTTGTACTGCATTCCTCCAGCTGATGCTTCACTGGTTATAAAATGAAGGCACTGTTGGTCTGGCATGTGCTACCACAAGCTCGTCTTTCTCTGTGCTGTTCAGCATAAACTTAGTGCAGAGTTATAAAGAGTATGTGTAAAGCTCTTGATCATCTGCCATCGATAGGTAGTTGGAGAATGTGGATCTGTTACCAGCTTCTCCAGCTGGTAAGGTATAAAAGAACCTTCCTTGAGATAACTTAATTCTGGAGAAAACAGAAAAGGATGGGAGGAGTTAATCTTCCTAAGCAGCAAGATACTTCAACACTGCCATAAAGCACTGGCTTTTCACAGTTCCAAATCCAGTGCTTTGGTCTGTTGGTCAAACCAATTTACCTTCAAAATTAGGCAAGATAAATCCCAGGGAGATTCACCAAATATTCATCTGTTTATTTTATTGCTGTCTCCTGCCATAGATGCCCAGAACAAAAAAAAAAGATTGTACTTTCAAGTACCATAGACAACAACGTCAATAATGCTTATGGTTTGTACAGAACCTTAATTCCCAACACATTCTATGGTGTCTTTCTACCAGGTTCAAGCTTGTTTCCAATAAAACTTAATGCTTGGACTATGGCATCCAATAAATTGCAAGAAAGTAAATTTGTCATAACTAATATTTAGTAATTAATTATTCCCTCATTATAGTTCCTGAATCATGAGCTAGAATGTAACTTCGTAATGATCACATTATTTTTTGAATATGATGTTGCCACAGCTTTAATTAAGACTCAATGCTGAAGCATTTTCTCACAAGTTGTTTCTTATTCTCAGATGGAGAGGCTGGATCATGAGCTTACTTCCTCTGTTTGAAATGAAGCTTTGCAATGACATGTTGTAATTCCAGCAGGGTTAAGTTTGGTAAATTGAATTCAGTGTGGTTTTCTGGTGGTGCAGGTCATTTGAACAAGACTTGTAGCTGCTGAGCTGATTTGCGTGGACATACTAGTTTCTATGGCAAATGCCATCGCTCCAATATTTAGGCCAAAAACCCACCCTTTGAGTGTTGCACCCCAAGTGTTGTTTGGTTTCTGCTGTCAGCTTCCAGCATGGCTGTTTAATTCAGTGGTCTTGTACATTTATAATTGGTATATGTGCATAGATAGCTTCATGTAATTATGAATAGTTTTGTCATTTATTTAGAAGTAGGATATATCATCTGAAGCAATATAGACATTGTTCTTCGCTGAAAGGGGTTGTTGTACAGTGGTATTTCTTTACAGGATCTTAGAGCTTCATAGCAGTTGTAGATGAAGTCCTTTCATATTGGGACTCCTACATTTCCAACTTGGCCACTGGTTATTGCTTTTGGGCCTTCCAAGATCAAAAGTTTAGTGTGATTCTAGAATGATCATGATTCCCGGTACAAATGTGAGTTTAGGTCTGCAGTAAATTTCCACCAGATGAAACTTGGATCAGAGGCATGTTTCTGAGTCACAAACTCTCCCACGGCTATTCTCGCTGTGGTTCCACTTAGGCACCTGCTATTGCCCAAGGCTGCCCCTGAGGTCAGTAGCTAGCAGAAAAGGATGAATCCTACAGTAAAATACTACTCGCTATGAAGAACTGAGCTTTCAGTGACCTACTTGACATACCCTAAAGGCATTTAAAGGGAATATCAAATATATGAAAGGCTTGTTTAAAATGAAAAGTGAACAGTTCTGAATCTCACATTTCCTGCTGTGGCCCTCTGTCTTGTGGAGTCACTGTACTTTGAGTAGCAGTACTTTGTACTTTGGTGTGCGATCTAGCATGATTTGGACTATAAGCCATATCTATATTTAAATTAGATGTATTGACTTTTTTTTTCTACAGAAAAAGTAAAATAATATTTATTGTTCATTTCTTGGAACTATTGCACCTTTTATTGACATGAAGAATTATTTTAAGTAGCTTCAGTGGGGTGAGAAGATCAGGTAGAGTAAAAAAACCCACTATATAAAAGCTGTAGTGTGGTCTTAAAACACTTATCATAGTGCAGAGAGATCCATGTCAAAGATTTACACTGATTGCTCTTGGTTCCACTGGAACCACTAATTCTCTGTTTCACTGCATAAATCTGGTCTTCTGTATTAGTGTAAACAAGTACTGAGCTGCCTTATCAAGATCAGACTGTGTTTATATAATTTGTCTTATCTTAATGACTTTTTTAATTAATGCTAAGATGTGGCATAGCAAGATCAAAAAAGTGCGTTGTGTGTGATTTTAATAGTCGGAAGCAATTTTTAAGTTTTTATTGTAATTTTATTGCATTTTCATTGGTTCTTAATCATCTTTATCATTCACAGCTAAGTTTTCTCCCAAGCTAGCAAGTTCTATGATGTACTATTTCCTGTATTGTACCAAAGCAGCCTTCTAAAATATATTTAAATCCAGTTCTACATGTGAAACCCACTGAAGAGTGCTCCTCCACCTTTTCCTATTATGAGATGCTCACTCTTAATCCAAATAGCCTCTACAGATTTCCTTCCAAAAGTGAGTCACTCCATCTTATTGAATAAGATTTGTCCTAGGGGGGATACGTCAGTTCTTGCATTACTACAGTTTTATGTACATCCTAATTCAGTGCGTTTAGTGGGGACTGAATGGATGCCTTGACGTATTGTTGTCGTAATGAAGCAGAATATGTATTTGGTTCATTTTTAAAGGCTTTTTGATGCCTTGTATGTGGACGTGTGTGCGCTATTTCAGTTGTTTTCGCTTCCTTCTTAACTCCTCCTATAGGCAGTGTCTGTGGAACCATTATTGTTTTCTTCGCATAGAGAAATTGCTCCCATAGTCTTCAAAATGGGAAGAATTGTTCAAGGGCAGAAAAAAGATAAATGACTGGCAGTTGTTTTTCAGTTATATTAATTTTATTAGTCATGCATTCTCCTGTGTTTTTTCTGAGCTATGGGACTTCTTTCTGTTAGCAATTAGAGCTTTTGAACAAAGAAAGCTTCTGCTTAGATGCAATGATGAATTCAATACCCCTGCCTACACTCTTCAGTTGACTCTGGGGACAACGTTGTGGTGAGTTTTAATACCTGAAGCTTCGTCTGACTGATTCTCTCTGCTTGCAGCACTTGATGCAAATTCATATAAAACAGAGTGTAAGAAAAGAATAATCCCTCACCCAGCTCCCCACAGCGCATTATTTCTTCATTCCCATCACCTAGCTTACGGGTGGGCAGAAGGGGTCTTTCATACAGGCGTATGAGATAGATAGTTAGAAATAATCATTTATTGCAGTCTTCTGCAGCTGGTTCTTCTGGCCTCTGAGCTGCCTCTGAGCTGAGGTCTTTCCACCTCAGTGAGGGCTGAACTGGCCACTGAGCAGCCTCGCGCTCAGGGGATGCCATCTCTACCTGTCTCTCAGATGCTTCCTGCTGTTAGAAAGACATGGTAGCAGTATCCCTGGTGCTACAGTCTGTATTAATCCTAAAATGAGCAAAGCCCTGATCTCCAAGGCAGGACTTCTTGCTGAGCATTGATTGGTAAATGATTGGGGTGTTTTCAGCCAGGAAGGAGACACAGAAGCTATTGTGCTTTAAGGTATTCACCCAAGCTTATGAAATACATGAAGCAATATTAAGTCTCCATAGGTACCGTAGTTTGGAACACTTTATTTTTTTAAATGAAAACCAGTTAGTCAAAAACAAAATATTAATGGAAAAGTCAGTTTTGATGAGTTTCCCAAACTTAAATTATCAAGGAAATTTTTTATTATTAACTAAACTGCCTTTTGTGTAAAAATGTTAGAATGCTAAAATAGGTATTTCAAGAGTTTTAAAAGTTTTGGAAATTTTATTAACTACCATTTTTCATCTTTAAAATATATTTTAATTTTTTTTCTTTCAAGATTTTGACTCTTGTGCTGTTGTGAGAGGGAAGACTTTGTAAAATCTTTTAAAAAGTCTCCTGAACAGGAACAGTATTTCTGTCACAATGTGAGCTATGGATTCCTGGTCATGTTACACATTGAAAATAAATCATTTTCCTAAGTTAAAACCTTTTGTAACAGATGGTTTACAACCATTTACCAACAATATTGGTCAAACCCAGGAGCTTCATAAAGAAGCAATTACCTTTTCACTTTTAGATAGTCTGCCTTTTTCCCCTTGTATTTTGTTCTTTTAAAGCCTCACATATTAAGAAAACCTGTCAATTTTAATGTTTTTAACTGGTTCCTCAAAAAGACAAAGAAAAAAAAAAGAATTTTATTCCTATTGTTAGAATGTCAGTACCTGGAGACCCTTTAATTTTTTCCTTTATAAAGCTTTGAATTGTTCTGTTTGAAGTTCAAATTCAGGAATAAAACAAAAGTCAAAACAGAAAGTGTGTTTTGTATGTAGCAAACTAATGGACTTAACCAGGAAAAAGCTGTGTTTAGTTCTAAAGCTTGTCACATAAAAGGAATTTTAAATTCTTTGGGGTTTCTTTTTTTTTGTTTTCTTTTTTTTTTGACCTCCCAAAGGCCATTTTTCCAACATTTCAGAACTACAGAACATGCGTACCTCGATAGTTGTGTGTGAAAATTTATAATGGGCACTTTGTGGGGTTGATCAGAATCCCATTGAAGGGAACATGGAGCCTAGCTTAGACCTTAAATACAGAATTAAAATAATTTAAGCTTCAAAGTCAAAATTCAGATAAAGCAAATAAAAATTGCTACTGTGCCTTTGAATTTCAGCCTCCACTCTATGCGTATTAGCGGAGGGAAAATTGCATTTGAAGTGGTCAGCATGCAGATGTTGGCCTTGTGTTTTGCTTTTCTTGTAGAATCTGAGCCCTCTCTGTATGACCAACTTAAACTCATTATGTGGTTAACAAATGCTCACTTTTCAGTAGTGACCCATCCAGTGTGAGCATATCCTTAAATACTTAGATGTACATGGGAATTTGTACTTGTGCTTGGCACAATTGAACATAGCTTTGACAGTGTCCAGGTGCCCATTGCAGAACCACATTGCAGTGAATGCCTCTGAATGCCAGTCGCAAAGGGCTCCAGTTATTATGGTCTAAAAAGTCAATGAAAAAGTGGAAGAGATTTACAGAAATGTGTGCAGTCTTGACGGTTGAGGGCTGAGAGCTGGCACATGTGTTTCAGCATCCTTGCTCTGCTGGTGTGTGGGAACTTATTGAACCATGCTTGCTTGGCCACAAGTCTGAGCTTCTCCAAACAGGTTACAATCTTAATAGACCAACAGTGAGAGAAAGGCAGAGGCTGTTGATTTGAACTACGGAGGAGGCTCACAGGCTTTGGTGCATTAAACAACCTGCCCAAGGTTGTGCAGGGAGTGGTCTGCTGTGCCCAATATAAGGTCAAGTGATTTTGTTGAAATCATAGGTCATCCTTAGGTTTTAGCGCAGTTTGAGGGTAATGGGTCTGATCCACTGTTGCTTTACTGCTACTTTATGGTTATGCACTTCCACTAGTATATCTGGAGTTTTAGTCTACTATGTACTGGTAGTCTTTGGAAAATACTGACATTCCTAATTGTTTAATAAATCTTTAATGCAGCTTTTAGTGTGTGTGAGGGTATGTATATTGATTTGTGTATGCGTATTTAAGTATTAGGAAAAAAAGTAAGGTGGCTGAGAGATTCCTGCGAGATCTAGAGAGAGGAATGTACAATCACAGATTATAATAAGGTGTGAAGGTTTTCCACTCCTTAAATTGGAGAAGTTGACATATTAAATTGCATGTACTCTAATGATGTAGACTGACTCAGAGAATTCCAAGGAAGTAACAGCTGTGCACATCAAAGCTTAAAAATAGAAACTTCATCAGTCAGTAGCAGTTTAGAATGAATGAAGAAATCACGAAATTATTAATTATGGTGGTTAGAGAAAGAAAACATAAAGTTCAAACTTTCTGAAGACAGAATGCTGTCTTCAAATCATGAAGCACATCTGCTGGGTATCAGCCCCTTGTCCTGCTGAGCCATTCTGTAAAGGTAGGGGCTTGTTGCTCAAACATAGGCACCTACTGCCATTTCAGATACCCTAACATGACTCAGGCTTCCCACCTGGCTGACAGATATGACACAGGGCATATGGAAGACTCCTGCGCTTCTGGAGTGGCAGCTGGATGCCCCAGGGCATCTCAGATGCCAGTAGATGTTTCTGTCTAAGGAGTAATTGCATGTAGACATAAGTACAGACTCACTTTCACTTGTGTCTTTAATACACAGTCACCTGAAGCACGTCAGTAGTTCACAGCAGTGTCTGCAGTGGGTAATTGCAGAAAGCAGTGAACAGTTTATCTAATTTTAAACTTAGGAAGAATTTGAGGTGAATAGAGCATTTATCCAGATTAAAATCTGACCAGGATATAAAGTTAAAAACTATCCTAGCATTAAAAACTGTAGTTAAATCTATGATCTAAAGTTGCAGTGGATGGTTGTTTTCTTAATGACCTCAAATCCATTAATTCATTCTAACATTTGCCTTTTTATATATTCATAGTTAAATATAACTTGAATGTTGTCCTAATTACATTCTCATGTTAATTTAGCTCTGATTCAGAATTTCTATCATTATTCTTTGTAGAATTATTTTGAAATGATGGAAAGTTCAGTGAAGATGCTCCAGTGTGTGATTGTGCCTTTGAATTATTTATCACATTCAAAGACAGAAATATGGTTAAAATCTAGTTTGAGTTGTAAATGAGTCTTGGTAATGTAAGGAGGAAGTGAAAATCCTTTTTGCAGAACAACATGGTGTATGGGTGCATCGTTTGATATTGCGGGAGCGCTTCGTGGCCCCACATGAGCGGAGAGCCTCACGGCTGAATAAGAAAACATCCACTGCACCAACTGGCAAATGCTATCTAAGCAGATAAGACAGATGAAGTGTGGAAGAGGAGAGAGAGAGGTACAGAGACAACTTGCCCAGATGACAGAGCAGATTAGTGACAGAATTAAGAAGAGAAAACAGATGTCCTGCATCGGTCACAACCAGCACTCGACTGCACTCTCTTCTCCCTCTGCTATGTGCTATGGAAACAAAAGCTCTCTCAAGCAGCGTTTAGCCCATGTTTTTCACAATGCATCACAGTGACAAGTAGTACAGTGTTAATATAAGGTTGTAGAAACCATGATTAATGCAAAAATTCATACTTGTGGCTGTGGCCCTGAGCTAGGTAGAGAACAAACAGTTGCTGGTGAGGCCTGTGTGAGTCTGAGAGGGCAAGAAACTGCTGGGAAAAAAATTCTAAAGGAGGAAAGGAAACTTGTCTTAATGTAAGCAGCAGTTTTGCTAGAGGTAAGTGAGGGGAAATTCTTCATTTATAAATGGTTCGTTGACCCATGATAATAAAGCAGTGCTGCAGAAGAAGAATAATTATCTACTTAAGTATCAGATGCCCTAAGGGTAAAAGCTTCCCTTCTCTCCTTTTGAAAAATGAACTTGGATTAAACGAATGTCCTTTTTCCTGTTTTACTGTTGACATGGATTTCCTTTTTATGAGTAAAATTAATTAGTTTTTCTATTCCTTTATTCCTGGTATGGAAATCAGGTCTGCCAAGCAAGTTTCCAGCTCTTCCCTTGGGCCCTAATTTCATCCAATAGCATCCTTTATGGAGGTGCTTTGTACAGTGTGCTGGGAAGGCACAAATAAATTACAGGAGCTTTATTATGCCCAGTAGCTTTCCAAGAGGCATAGCATTTTAGAACTAAAAACCCACAAAACTAGGCTTTTTGTCCCCATCCAGGATTGGTTTATTTCCAAGTACCTGCTTTCTAAATACATATTTCTCCTTTCTTAAATTTTAATACCATAAGTTATAACAAGAGAAAAAGAGAATAGTGGTGGCATAGCTGATGCTGTACTAAAAAAAAATGAGGGACAGATTTTCAAAGCAGATTAACACCCGCAGCTGGGGCCAGTCTTCTCCTGTTCTGTTGGGAGCTGCTAGCTGTGGAGCTTGCTTGAAAGATCTGCTCCCACTTTAGCAAATATCCATTACAATCTTGTCTGTCCTCATCTGGACTCTGAAAAATGATCAAAACCTGCCCCTACTTCTTTACTTCCAGAATATGTCTGTCTTTCCCTCCAATCAGAATTATAAATGTGATTCCTATGATAAACCTGGTGAATGTAAATGTGTTGTCTCTGTGTTTATAGAATAAATTATCTTTTGCATGTATTAAACCTTCTTTATTTCAAACATTTCATGCAGTTCTTGAAAATCAGGTTGATGTAACCTTTGTGTGAACCTGTTAATTACAGAGCATCTCCTGGTTACATTTCATGGAGTATAGAGAATATTCCTGAATACCTGCAGTCTTCAAGATGCAGTAAAAATAAAAATTACTGTAATACAATGGCATGAAATGTAATTTTCTTCAAATAGTCCTTTGAACACTCATTTTAATACTGAAATAATAAGAAGTTTTTAATTTTCATAGCCTTTGGTCATGAAAGTTCAAGTGATGTTAAAGGTGATTTTAAGGTCTTTATTCTGCAAACACAATACTGTAAGTCAGAAAAAAAATCCTGTCTGCAGGGAATTGAAATGAGAATCAAGTCCCAAGTGCTTGCTTGTTGGATTTATACAACTGAGGTTCTGCTAAGAATTCTTCACCCTATTAATAATGTTATAAAATTGGCTTTCAAGTGAGGAATCATAGGAATTATTAATTTCTGTGAACACAGCAGATCAGGTGACTCTGAATAGCGTCTGTGTACTTCCATTGTTTACTTTATAGCTTCATTTCACTGACTCACAAAGCACAGTCACCAAGGTAGAATAAAATCAAAGTATATTTGCAGCGTTGTGAACACCGCGCTTAAAAGGGAATAGTCTTAATTATCTTAATGTATTTCTAAAAACATGTAATATTTATGACAGGTGAGCATTCCTTGTGAATGCTAATTAATGTGATGTAGAGATAAGTGATCTGCTAATATCAGCATAACGTCAGCTTTTTTCACATTTAGGTACCTAAAATTAGAGGTGTAAAATCAAGATTTTCAAAAATACGTACCACGTATGTGGAAAAGCATTGTAAAACTGCTGTCTCAGATCACACACCCAAACCCATGTTAAATTCCTTTGGCTTTCTCCCATTTTTAATCATAAAGGAAATGTCTCTGACTTTCAGAGGTGTTAAATACGAGCATCTCTCCATCAAAATAACTTAGTAACTCTCCATCAAAGTAACTTAGAGACTGTGAAAACTTCGCTTTCCTTCAGATGTCTCGGTAGTAACACATGGGCATTATTTTAGTAATTTTGCCCATATCTGAGGGGTTTGAGGAAACTTCTCCCGAATAAAGCATCATGATTCCCTGTATTTAGCCTTATGTTTTAGTTGCTCTTGCTGTAAACCTTGGAGAGGAGGAATTTAGGCAATTCAGAATTGATCAGAAGCAGGTTACAGGCTAGGGATTGGGTCACTTGTCCTTCTGGACCACTCAGACTTGCATTTGTGCCTTGACAATACCACCTTCAGATGTCCTTGTTTGTCCTCTGCGGCCAGTGGAGCGTTTCCGTGACTTGTGTCCTGAGGAAGTGGCCGATTTATTTCGTACGGCGCAAAGGGTTGGCAATGTGGTGGAGAAACACTTCTGCGGCACTTCGCTCACCATTTCAATTCAGGTTTGTAAACCAGTCAACTAAAAAAGGTTTAATGGTTTGTTTTATCAAGCTTTCAACCTTCTTCCCTAGTCCAATGACAAAAGGACATTCATACTTCAAGGGGCAATAAATGCAAAATAATAATAATAAAAAAGAAGCTCAATAACTGCATTGCAGTCTGCCAGATTTTCCATTGAAAAAAAACTAAGAGGCAAACCAGCAGAAAAGTGTGGATAATTAATAACTGCAAAACTTTGGCATAAGCCTGCGAACACTCCCAAATGCAGTGCTTGCTTGTGAGTATTTCAGCAAATACTCTTCCTTCAAAGAAGTGTTTGCAGGATTGACCTAGAGAAGGCAGCTACATCTCCCTGTTCAGCAGGTAATCCACTGCTTGTGACGGAAACAGGTAATTCCTGCTCACAGCTATTTATATGCAGGCAGAGAGATGTAGCCATGTAAATATGTTATCAATTCTGACCTTTCAGTTATTTGTGCTGCATGTTTTTATACCAAAAAAGAGCTCTATTTAAAGCAAATCAGGCAACGAAGCCCATTTCCTTAGAATAAGAATTTAAGCAAGCATGCTTTGATTAAATTCTCACTTACGTGTCTGATTTTATATTCACGAGGATCAGAAATCTATTGCTAGCTATTAAAAAATATGATCTGAAAGAATGAAAAATAACAACTGTCATTGTTGTCTAAGATACAGTTTCTCACTTTGCCATGGCCTGATATGGAAAGGTGCCTTGTCCAAAAACTTTGTGTTGAATGGTCCCCAGGAGAATATGCTAAATTAACATACAGTGAAATTGGATGTAAATGATTATTGAGTAAGATTTCTGAATCCTTGTGTGATCCTTGTTAGTTCCTCTAACCTGAGACTTCTCCTTTTGCTTACAGGATGGCCCCGAAGCCGGACAAACGGTGAAGGTGAGTGCTTATTATGCAGAACACAAATTAAGAGACAATTATAAGAACTAATAAAAGATCAAAGCTAGTTGTCTGCAGACCATTGCTGTATCGTTATTTTATCCTTGAGATAAAAAAATCCCGAGTGTACAATAGCTGTAAATACTTTTTATTGAAATTGCACAGGATAATGTTTACAGGTTTTCTTTCTAGGCAAAAATTTTCAATCATGAAAATATCTTTTCTAAGCTGCTGGGTGTATTTATGCAAGGAAAGCCTTAGAAAAGAGGCATCTGTTAAAGTTTTTTGTTTGTTTTATGGAGAAAATATTGCCCTTCCATTCATAATCCCTTTGTTTGTCTTTTTATTGCCTAATGAGTTGTAGCTAATTATAGGAACAGTTAAACTGAACCACATTATGAAAATATACCTTTTGTCTATGCTTTCTCTCTACCTATTCACATCACATTCTTGTTACTGAAGTTCAAATGTAATGGAGCCAGTGAAGCTTAAAAACAGATTTTAAGTGTACTTCTGAAAAAAAGGCGGGGGCATGGAGGGGAAGAGAAGGATTTATGATTATACTCTGCACTTGAGTAATAGTATAGATAACATCCAAGATGGCTCTCCAGCCATGTTTCACTGCCTCGTAATGCAAATGCAAATGCATGTGTAGTTAGATTATATGCCTGAACATTGGATAAAGGCTATTTTTTACGTTTGGAATCAAAGGAAAGTCAAATATGGCTATGGGTTAGCACTTTGTAAAATCAAATTAGATGTCTCAAAGAAGCTGTTTGGGTTGATTAAGATAACTGTAACAACCAAATGATGGCGTATAGAAACATTTTACTTCTTTCCAATTTGCTGTATTGACCTTATTTTTCCTACTCCTTTTTGTTGCCTGCTTCAAATATTTAGCAGAGAGGTAATAGGGAGAGAGGAGAAGAAATCAGAAAATCCCCAAGCTTTGGGAAGCTGAGGAGTGATGAAGGAATGTAATACAATTTACTTCAGTACTGCAACAAAACAGGTTCCTCGGCTCATGACTTAGAGTGCATTGGGTGGGTTTCTCTGGGAATGCCTGTTGATAGGTGAAAGTCTCAGTTTAAATACTTCCCGAAGTAAATTTTGTCATTAACACCAACATGTTTTAACAAGCAGATCACAGGATTTCTTTTAATATCTTGGACAAATATTTTTTCCGTGTAAAGAAATGGTTTATAGGAATGATTATATTAAAATGTGAGAAAATTTGCTAGTATGAATGAGCAAAACTAGATGTAAAAATTCCCATCTTCTGTGATTGAGAACAGTAACAAATGCTTATGTAGGCCTTAAAAAGGCAAAAAATTCTGTATTATTTTGTATTTGTAACAGAGTCAAAGAGCATTAAGTGTTAACCTATCCAATACATTGCAAAATGGTAACCACCCTTCGTGCTTCCTTCTCACACTTTCAATAAGCAGTGAGATGAAAATGACCTGCTCCTACAGCTGTGAACCCCAGACTCTGCAATAAAGAGTGTGTATTCATAAATCAGAGGTTAGCAGTTTACGTTTCTCTACTTTTCTGCATCATTGGGCAACACTGCAATTTATCATCATCACTTTGGGATGTTTATCATCCAAAAATGCCAAGAACTATTTTCTTCAGAGAACTTAGAGCTTTCAAAACTTGAATAGGGGAAGAAATTACTATGATCAAGATCGTCTTTAAAGTGAACAATAGGGTGGATACATAAATAGCTAGTTCCATTTAAACTGTTTTGAATCGGAAAGTTTGAAAAACCATCTATGTGAGCTACAAATAATTTATGAACCTTAAATTCAATGTGTCATGTGTTTCTGTATGTGTTTTTCTTCATGTATCAGAATGCACAATAATCCAGTCTTTCTCTAAGGGAACTTTTAATAAAAATTTCTGGAACAGACTAAACATTAGAAAAACATTCTAATAGTAAGAATAGCAAAGCATCACAATAAATATCCAAGGGAGTTTGTGGAGTGTCTGTTTCAACAGGGTAGGCAAGCGTATGTCAGGAGCTAATTAGGTGCAGGTGATCTTGCTTTGAATGGGGTCACATACCAGATGGCTTCAAGAGTCCTTTCCATTCATATTTTGTATAATTCTGTATACCTGTATAAATATAGGCTACTGTATGTGCTATGTAGGAAGAGAATTACAGGAAGCAGGGGAAGAGTACAGGCTGTTAAACTGGTCAGTGCACAGCTTTACTACAAAATGGGAAGAGCTATCAGCCTAGCTGAAGACAAAAACTGACTGAGAAATTTTACCTGAAAAAGATTCGGAAATTCTCTTTCCTTGTCAACAAGAAGGAATGATAATCCATGTCCAAGAAAACTCTTGGACCTTAGTTTGAATATGAGTCTCGGGTCTTTCTTTGCTATAGAGATGCTGAAAATTATATGTGCAGTGCATGCATCAGGTTTAAAGGAGATTACCCTTTCAGCGCGATTTTGGCTAGAAATCAATAATAAGATTGTCTGCCAGTGTTACACGTTCATTGTGCTGGTGTGAAACCTGCTGGTGTGTGCAGGCTTCAGTCAGAGGTACCACGTACTGCAATGTCAGGATACTATAGTGGTGCCTCTTGGACTAAAACCTTCCTAGTTACCTAATGGGAAGCTGTTTATAATCTAACATGTAGCTCCGTTATTGCTGTACTCTGTTCCTTGTGGATACTGTCCTCCTCTGAATCTAAGGTAGCAGAGCCTGCAGGACAGCGTTCTAGGGAAGCTTATGGTTCTTTCAAATTCCCCTATTATTGCAGTCTGTATGTTTGCATTGGATGGCTCTTTGGAAGAAATTATACTTATACCTGACCCCCAGCTCACCAATACTTTGGAAGTGTAGATGGGTCTTTTCTTACACTTTAGCAGCTGGAAATACACATTTGCTAAGGAATTCTGAACCACGTCCCAGATCTCAGACCATAAAATAGTACAATATATTGCATCGTAGTCTTTTTCATAGCCGTCCACAGATTGTACCTATTCCAGTCCTGTCACCTATTTATGAGAGGGACGAATGTCCCTCTCCAAAGGTGGTCACAGACTTGCACGCTTTGTGTTTTATTGTAAGAGGTTCTTGCACCAACTCACAACAGAGAACCTGAGCATCTCTGGGCAGTGTGTCAGCAAGAATAACTATCTTCCAGCATTAAAGACATTTTGAATACTTATTTCTTCTTACTTGAGAAAGGAAGGAATTATCTTCTAAAGAATATTTATCTCTGCAATTTTGAGCTCTGTTTTTCTTGGAGAACACAAAAACCACGGTGTCCTTGTGGCAGGAATGGAGTGTGAGCTTCATGCCAGTCCTATTTGAGAATGCCTCAAATATCCAGGCAATTTCATGGATCAGGGAAATCAGCTCTGCATCTTAATGCAGGGCTCTTATTGCTATGTCAAGTGAGTGACGTTTCAAGATTTCCCCAATATATTTTATAGCCTTCTTTTCAACATCAAGTCAGCAAATGCTCTAGATGCCTTGGTGGATGTATAGCATAGTGTAGAATAAACTCTCAGGTTTACCTTTTATGTGAGATTCAATCACAAGAAACTCCATGTACTCTGTGCTCCGTAAAGGCTAAAGAAATCAAGCTGGCAGGAGCATGATGCAACTAATTTATCTGTAGAGACAAGATAATATTGCACAGCAAGTGTCCATTGCACAAACACATATGAACACATACTCTATTTTGCAGCAGTGTCAGAGTCTCCAGCAGCTCAGCACCGCCACTGGTATCCATGAGTAAGTGCCTGTTTGCCAATTATAGGTTTACCTAAATAAATGAGAAAGCAAGGCTGATGGTGGCAGTGTGGGTATATGTGCAGAAATTTATTTTATATGTCACACATTCCACTAATTATTTTACACTGAGAAGATTGTCTCACGATTATTTTTTGATGTACATGTTTTTCTTTCCCAGATGTTTTTTTAATGTTGTGTTAAATCAATCCACCTGGCTTGCATTCTTTAGAAATCTTAACCTGAACTGTAGAGTCTAGGGTTTATTTAAGCTCACAGCAGACTACTTTTTCATACTATTTGTCTACTTATCTCTGGACCTGAAGTACTGGACTTCACGTTTGAGTCTTTAAATTTAATCAGATCGCATTGCAGACTGATTACATCAGAAGGATTAAATTCCCTAACTGCAATACTTTTGATGCCTCAGCCTGCTTTCCCTGCAGACTGGCAGATGTGAGTCCTTGTTTAACAGAGTATTGGAAACCACCTTTTGCTCTCAAAGGAACAAAAAAAGCTGGCATTTGAGAAATGCAAAGATTTTTCTTACGTCTAAACAAATATAAAAATTCAAGTAGAAAAAGCATGGAAGAAAGAAACAAGTTTTTGAAAACCATATTGTACTGAAACGTGAACAAATGGTCTTGTTTGCTTTACTCTTAAGAATGATGATTCTCTTGAAATCTTGTGAGATGTCCAAAAATGATTTGATGAAGTACAGCAGTCTCTTTGAATTGCTTTGAGAACCACACTAATAGTATTTGGTTGGACACTATGTAATATTGCAGATAGGTAATTGGTACAGCAAATTCAGTAGTCTCAGGGCTGCTATGTCTGTTTTGAGCTCATAATTTTCTTTCTATTTCAGTACTATACTTACATTGGGGTGGGTTGTGGTGGGAAGTTAGTGGTGTATGTTTTCAAAGCTGGGATTATACTGCCCCTTACAGAGATGGGGAAGCAGCAGGGGCATCCAGATAGTTTGCCCTCCCTCCCTTAAAGCCTTTTGCTAGCTCTTTGTTTTCTACTCACTCTAAGTAATAATTCCTGCCCTTTCCTTCAAGGCCCTTTTCAAAATCTGCATTGTGTTGGTCTAATTCTCCTTTCAGTCCTTTGGCCAGACCTATGTTTCCTATGATGCAATTAATGGATATAGCGCTAGAGTCCCAATTTCCTCTTTGCTTTCTCAGGTCCTTACTCCTGTTCATTACATGTAACATTTAGGTTTTGACTGAACTATAAGCTTTCCAGGAAAAGCATCATATTGCTTTTTTGTTTGCCATGCTTATAGACCAAAGAGGCACTGGTGGATCTGTAAACCCTCCCTTAATACAAATAATAATATGCAGGACCTAGAATGAAAATGGTTCTTAAGGCCCCCTTAATTTGTACAGATCAGTTCCTGTACTTAAAACATGGTAACAGTTGACAACAGTAAGAAATGTATATGTCCAGTATACACTCATGTAAAGTTATAGAGGTTTTTTGAAGACTGAAAGAGATGAAAGAAAATTGGGAATGTGGAAACAGCCTAGTGATTGATGGACATGACACCATCCTAGCTGAGAATACCAAAGGCTCCAAGGCACTGATAAATTGAAATGATGACCTGGATAATGAAGTCTGATCTAGAAATATCGGGTTGTGAAGTTCCCTGAAGGGATGGGGACAGAAATTTTTGAAAGATTCTCTTCAGCAGTGAATTATGATGGTTCTGAATCTGGATGGTTTTGAATTTCCAGTAGTGAATGTCATGACATGCTGTACCCCTGACTTGTAAAGTAGTATCATTCTCTGTCCCTGGACGAACACAGAATAGTCTGTATGGACTAGAATGTAAAGAAAAAAAAAACCAAAACAAAACAGGATTAAAAATGTGCAACTATAAATGAGGAAAGTAAAAGAAATTTCAAAAGATGTAAGTTGAAGAATGGTAATGAGAAGGAATATTTTACTATTCCATGCCAGCAATTCTACCCTTCTTTCCTGCCATATGGATTTCTTAGATGAATATTCTCTTTAGGTAGTTTAATTCCAAAAATACCCCCAGAGCTAGTCAGAGTTATTGACGCTGTCTAAATTAAACTATAATAAGCAAGTAAGTGGGCTCAAATGCTTGTTTAAATTGCCTTAGTGTACAGATATTAAAAGTCCTGCAGCTCTGTTGGCCACATCCAGCATCTAACTCTTCCCTTGCTGGGCATGGTCCCCTTCAGCAGCAGACCTGCAGAGCACTGGCCACTGGCTTTTTTGTTCTCCCAAAGGTCAATGGGTGAGAGCTAAACTGCAGGTAATGCGTGCAGACCTGCAAAGGTACTTGCATGTGCGTAACATGAAGGGTGTATGCACTTTCAGGAATGTCCGTGGGAGCACAGATGTGCCTGTCCCAGTCCCCAGCAGCCACATCATGTGTCAGCAGAGCCCTGCAAGCCCGGGGAGAGACTGGGGCTGTGGGTGGCTGTGCCGGCAGCTAGTCCAAGTGGAAAGCGAGCAGTCACCCCACGGAGCCCTGCTTGTGCTGGGACACTGCTTCATGCTGCCCACAGTGACCTGACTGATTACTGCAGGGAAGGGTTAAACACTGCCAGGGCTCCCCACGCTCTGCCCTTCTGTGCAGCTCCAGGAGAGCCTGTTCCTGCTTTGACAAAAGCATTTTAAATATACCTTTTTTTTTCTGGTATGTGTTCAGATATTTACAATTTTCATGACAGAAGAATCTTGAACAAATCAGTCATTCAGAAGGGTTTATTTGGGAGGTTGAAAGCTCTTCAATTTTTTTTTTTTTCCTATAAACAGTTACATTTCAAAATGAGAAAGTATTTCTAGCAGAAAGGTGGAAAAGTTTTCCTCTGAAAATGTTATAACAGGGTATTTTGACAAAAAAAAATTTCTTTATGAAAACAAGACCTCTTTTGGAAATGCTTTCTGTTTTACTGAATTGCCATTTCATGACAAAAAAAAAAATATGGGGAGGGATGTTGAGAAATCCATTAATTGCTCTACATGCTGCTCTTCATTTGCGCCACAATGACTGAGATTAGAATCAAAATTCCTATGTTTTAATTAGAAAGTATCTTTTACTTCTTTGTTCCCATGTTACAGCAATACGTTTTGCATTTAAATCATTCTCTGTCTCAGAGTATGTACAATCGCTCAAATGCCATTCTTGAGTACAGGTCCTACAAATACCCTATTGTACTGTAAATGCAAAACCTCTAGAAATCCCAGACAATGCATGAGGTCTAAAATCATTAATAGCACAGTCAAGGCTGTCTGATTAATTTTTGTGTGGTTAGTGTATGAATTTCTTTCCAAGCTCCATCTCATCCATAATACTTTTTCTCTTTGTCAAGCTCATATCTTGTAAACCTCTTCATTTAACAGGGAATGGTTTCTTTCTTTTTTTTTTTGTTACAAAACATTGCGTTCAGCTAGAATGTAACTCACTAAGAAGTGTGCAAAAGCATTCCCATTTAATTCAGATGTGTAACTTGATGCTGTTCTGTGTCTTGTAGTAGGTGAAAATTGTTTATTAAGCAAGTGTTGCAAAGCTAGATTTCAGTTTAATATGTTTCTGACTCTTTCTAAAAATTAATATAATGCTTTATAACAGAATATTGTGTGCCAGTGCTCTGACCTCACGTGATTTTGCACATTTGTCTTTGCATTCTTACTTACCAGGTACTGCTTTTGCTTCCTCCAAAGATCCACCATAAAATTATTCCTATGATGACCACAGATTAGAAGGGATGTCAAAGGGTCATGTGCAAAACAGACTTCCTTTCTTCATGCCAAGTGTGCCTTCTATAAGCAGGCATTTACCCACACTTAAATTGTTTTGTGGTTGAGTTTACTGGGTGTTCTTGCCCAAGGGCATTTTAGTTGACTGATCTGTGTTAAACTTTGGTGCCTCAGCTGTCTGTCTGGATGCTGTGACATCCCGAGTCTCCCAGGGAAGGGCAGAATCACGGTACTTTGCTCGTGTTAATGACCCAGTTTCAGCCAGACAAAGGGAACCCATTTATTAGAGTCCTGGCTGCCTTATCAATGCTATAATAAAGAAAATGTTAAGTTGACTCCATATTTTTTTTTCCCTTAAAGTCACCTGCCCTTCTGAAAATGAAAGAGCTGTCTACTTAAAGCTGTCCCTGCAGCTCCCCAGAGAGCCTGCACAGCTTGAATGAGTTTGTTGCTTAAAAATGTCAATAGGGAAAGAGTGTATGTAATGTTTTTGCATGTGATAGCAAGGCAATGGAGGCCTTTCCTAGCCCTATGTTCCTTTATCATATGAAAGCGTAGGTGGTTACACTGTCCTATCACCTATTGAAATTCTAAGCACATCTGAAATACAAGTACCTCTGATCTAGTCCAGGCATTTTAGTCTGTTCTGGCAGCACCATGTCAGCCCATGTAGGACTTTCTTTCTTTCAGAGAAAGAAAAGCCTCTGCTTGAAATTATTTAGAAATGGAAAACTAAGGTTAAAATAATAGAATAAAAATTGCTCAGCAAGCTGCAGACAGGATGACAGGGTGAAAGTATGTAATATTTTTACTGTTTAAAAAAAAAAAAAGAAAAGTCAAGCATTCTGGATACTGCAGTGTTTTTTTGTATCATGCTCATTGCAAGCCAGGCTGGACAAGCCAAGAGCTTCCTGCAAAATAAAGCAAAACCCCTCTCTCAAGCCTCATCTCCCCGATCCTTCCTGAAAGCTGCTTGGGTGCCCTCTGGCAAGACCACTCATACACAGGGTCATTCCATAAAGCTAAGCTGTAGTTTGAAAGAATTTGAAATATGCCTTTAAAATCCAGTCTCTGGGAGCTTTATCAAATGGCCCCTCCTCATTTGTTTAGCAGTAGGAAAAGCCCACGCTGGCTGGTGATGGAAACGTTGCTGGAATAGCAGTTTCTGAGGTTGAACGAGAATGGATGCCAGTGCACCTCTTGTGTGGTGCTCACCATTTTGTGTTTTCCTTTCACTTGCTTGTAGTGATGGGAGTAAAGACCTGCAGCTTATGCAGTGCTGCTTGTAGGGGGTGTCGCCCTCTATGTCAATGACGTTTTCCTTTCTTGCTTGTAGTGATGGGAGTAAAGACCTGCAGCTTATGCAGTGCTGCTTGTAGGGGGTGTGCTACCTGACCAGGAAGAGTGGGTGAGGCCCTCTATAGACAGATGACAGATGCCTCACATTCACAAGCCCTGGTCATCATGCAGAACTTCAACCACCCCGATATCTGTTGGAGGGACAACACGGCAGGGCATAAGCAATCCGGAGGGTTCCTGGAATGCATCAATGATAACGTCCTTCTCCAAGTGGTAGAGGAGCCAACGAGGAGAGGTGCTACGCTGGA
>NW_008795909.1:7613311-7635513 GCF_000699145.1 Aptenodytes forsteri
CCTGGAAACATTCCAGGTCAGGTTGGACGGGGCTCTGAGCAACCTGATCTAGTTGAAGATGTCCCTGCCCATGGCAGGGGGGTTGAACTAGATGACCTTTAGAGGTCCCTTCCAACCCAGACTATTCTATGATTCTGTGTGGCAACTCCACAAGGCAGTATCTCCACTAGTGGTGTTTTTCAGAGGTCTATGACTCCACACTGCTGTTTTCTGTTTTACTTTTTCGGTGACAGCTATTGAGCAATGCTCTGCTGCTTGCACCGTGGTGCTTTTTTAGGCAAGTGAGGAGTAGCACTCCCTGAAGAACTACAGAAATACTCTAAACCCCTTCCCTCTTGCAGAAATCTGAATGCTCGTGTCTCCAGGCAGATTGCACACACATATACATACCAAATGTTAAGAGATGTGTCTTTAAAAAGAGAAAGGAATAATCATGAAACAAAGCCTGATTCTTACTAAAATGTAGGCAGTTACCTGGAAAAACCAGGTTGGTAGGTTTGTCCTCTTCTCAGTTTTGGATCACATAGAAGAAATTGGCATCTATGGATGTAGTTCAGTACAACTGCCAGGCCTTTTCTGGAGAGAAATTCCCTGCTTGACTAGTAGATAAGTTGCCAGTAAGGATTAAGATTTTTTAAATAAATTATTCTGTGTCTGAATTAGCTGCTGCTGCTCATGATTTTCTTTCAATACATAAAAACTCTGCAGCCCCTTGATTTTGAAGGGAAAAATAATAAATTGCAGCTTCCAAATAGTGAATTCTGTAAATAAAAGCATTTCTGGTTTTTTTTAAAATTTCTTTTCGTATATTAATATTTCAAATGTCTAGGAATGATGCTACAATTGGCATAAATTGAGGAAAACCAAATGAATCTTTTAACAATTACACTGTCTCCTTAACTGAGATTACAGCCAGAAGATTTGAGGAGAGAAGCTTAGATTCCCTACTTTAACACAGTTACCTACTTTGGAGATAAACTGTTCACTTTCAGAGAGGAAAATTCACCTGTAGTAATTAGCCAGCTGAGTAAAATTCATTCTGAAGCTTTCTTTTTTACCATTAGGTCTCCACATACCTTTTTTTCTTTTCTATCACAGACTGCCTTTTTCTGAGTCTGAGATGCCTCAGTACTTCACAGGAGTTCTCAGGCCCTTGCTAGGTGCAGCAGACTGGTAATTCAATTTTACCAACCAAATTGTTGCGGCAAAAGTGATTTAAAGAAGGGCCAAGTCATTATGCCTGTTTTGTTGAGCAGATGAAGAGGCTGGGGTTGATAATAGCTCTGTCCTTTAGAGGCAGCACAGAGTCATGGGGCACTGCTCTGCTCTGGCTGTGCCGGGAAGGCTCACCTGTATCCGTGACATTTTGTTGTTCCCTGAGTTTTACATCTGCACCACGTCTTGCTTCTGTCCTGAGCTTTTCTCTCTCCCATTCCTTCTCCCATGTCCTGGGGCTTTGCTTTGTGCAGAGTGCGAATGGGATCCTTCGCTATGGCAGTCCCAGGGAGAGGGACAGCATGCCCAAGTGGAGAACCCTGAGAAACTAGTTTGTTTTTTCATCATAGATGAAACCCATTAAGGTTATGTCTGCGTGGACAGATGCAAACAGACTGGATTTGTTAGCATGGGCTCGGGCCTGGGCTAAGAGGCTGTCTCTGCTTCTGGACTGGGAATGACATATGCAGTCAGAACAAATTTGTTTCTGCCTGTACCTGTATGCAAGGACCAGTGCTAAGTGTGGTGTGTCCATGCACACGTCTCCTCTAAATAAATCCTGCCCAGTAGCACCTCAGAGCAAGGCCCTGCAGCCAGGAGCAGGGGAAATCTATACCCTGTGGTAAAGGCAGAAGATTGGAAAGACATCCTGTGTTTGCGAGATTGCTCAGGTCTTTTGAAGGAGAAAAATGGTTTCTCCTTTGGTAATCTCCTAGCTTATTATCTCTGAAAAATCAAACCATTTTCTTTTCTCTTTCATTTATACTTTTTGTGAGTTACCTCCTTCATTGCTACCGTGAAAATCTTCATTTCATGTTGTCTGCCTGGCATCACTGATCCAAATTCTCTCTGTGAGAGGCTGGAAGAAAATAAACTAGACCAGATGGAAAGTGCTCATGTGAATGATTGTTTTGATCTTGCATGTAAAGATGTTAAAATCTGAAATGCTGAATTCCTCTGATTTCATGAATGTTGAATTTCTCCGTCTGATTTCAAGTCTAGTTTTTAGTATTTGAAGTAAAGATAATGCCAAGAGGTAGCACTTTTTTTTTTTTTTTCTTTTTTTGGATGGATCTGTGAATGAGCTTTATTAGTTCTCCTTTGAGAAGGTATAGAAAAGACAATAATACTGTGATGTTTTCTCACCTGGCCTTCCAGCCAGCTGGAGCGGAGTTATTATTAGGGTGTGGTCGGGATCCCCAGATTGAGGAGTGGATCAGTTCAAACCATATTTAATGGATGCTTTTTTCTGCAAATAAGTCATCTCTGAAGTCAACAAAAGCCATTCTTTCAATTGTGGCCTTTTGGTGAGGCCACCCTGAGTTACATTTAGAATTATGATCTAGCAGAATATGAATCTGTAACCTGTCTTCGATTCTCCGAGTCCCATGTAAATAGAACAACCTTGGTGTCTGGGGCTAGATTATTCTCTGGTGTAAGTGGTTTAGTTCACTTGAGAAAATATGTGGACTAAATCAATGGAGCTTTGCCATTTCTAGACAAACATTTTTGACCCTACTTGTGTAAGCAACTCTTTGATTTCATATAGTTTATCATTTAAACCTACATTATTAGTCATATGTGTAAATCTAGTCATTCTGAATGCAAAATAGCATTTTGAGAAAATAACCTGTGAAGCATAATTTGATATAGTGTTTTTATTTTTTTCTTTAAATATCTTCCACTTCACCTGAAGAAACTCACTGTTATAGTAACTATCAAATAAAAAAAAAGAGTAAGGAAAAAATATCAGAATTTATTAGCTTCTAATAAACTCCCCTCAGTGCACGTACATTTAGTATCTTTCATTAACATTAATGAGAATTATGCATGCATCCTGGGGAGAATAGGCGCTGTTGTTTTGTTTCTTTTCCTTGTTTTCAGTATTAAATCTTGTCCTGCAGTCAGTTCTATAGGGCATACATGCATTCCTGCTGCTCAATTATTTGTTCTACTTAATATATACAGTTTGAGAACCTCCTTTTGCATAGTGAAGGTAGAAAGTTCATAAATGTAAAAAAATCTAACAGAATTTGTGGACACATAAAAACAAGGGATATGCAAATTAATGAGTTAATAGATTGCTATTGATTACCAGTAAGGCCTAGTTAAATAATAAATTTTCCCCCACACAATTACTTGTTTCATGTTATCAAATGATCAAATCCATAACTAGTTTGGAAGCTCAGGCTTTTAGAATTAAATGAGGTGCTCAAGAGAGCAAAGTTGTGCTTTGGAGCAACAGAGAGAGAGGCAGGGCCTAGTTACATAGATTTATGATTTAATTTTCTATGTAATCTAATTTACTGTAACTATTGAGTTTCTAAAAAAAAATGAACTTTGATTAGATTTTGTTGACAAAAATAAATACAAAATATAGGGTAGTTTATTCATTATCTGTAGTGTATTGAGAGAAGTGACTTGTGTATTTCTGTACCTGAAGGGGTCTTTTTTCCCCATTTCCTGTGCTTTTAGCTGTATTCCACAGCAGTCAGTCATCCTCCAGGCCCCATCCAGGTGTAGTATATTAAAAAGATCCAAAATCTGGAGGACACAAAACTCATTTCTGTGGGAAACTTAATTCATTTCGTATAAATAACAGCTTCATCATTCCTCATTTCTGAGGTAGACATCAATATTTCATACAGAGCATTAAGTATATGAAGGTCCTGGGAAGAAGGCACGTTGGAGAACGAAAGTAAGCAAATAAAGCTCTTCAGTTTGACATACTTTCACTTAATTGGGAGTTTTAAGAGCAGATCGTGGGAGCAGGAAATGAGTCTTTCAGCTAATTCCCTTCTGCATGAAAAATGCTGCGTGCCAAAACACTGCTGTCCCGGGTGAGAAAACTTCTTGGGTGTAATTCCTCAGCACAGCACCGTGCCACAGCAATGCCCTGATGGCATCTGTGGCTCAGGTGTTGCCTACCTGGTTGGCTTTATAATTAACAGCAGATTGCAGGATGAGCAATGGCATCTCGTTCATCAGTGGTTAGGGCTGCGTTTTGCTTGCATTTGCTGGGCTTGCCTGGCAGCAGATTGAAGCAGGGAGACAGGTTGCTTGTTCTGCTGTAGGAAGTGCTGAGCCTACCTGTGGATGAGTCTGCACATCTGTATGGACCTGGGCATGCATTTAGTTGCTGTTGTGCTGGGGAACATGCTATCGCTGAGCTAGCTCGCTGCAGCTAGGCTAGCAGTAGGATTTAGTAGAGCATATTGCCTTGGGCAGAGCACTATTCTAGGTTGGCTTTACTTGATGGGGCATCTTTGTGCGATGCCCTGAAGACTTATGCTTGCAGTTACAAAACCTGTCCTTCACTTGCCTGAAGCCAAGCTGCTGCTTTTGTGGTGCAGAGCCAGCCAAGTGCTCACTCCCCTCACTGTGATGAGTGCATGCCAGTGGGTGCTGTTCACTGGCAGCATGTGCAGTAACGGTCCTGACAGAGAGGAGTGTCCAAGCAATGACTGTTTAGAGGTACATGGCTTCACTCAAAACTCTCTGAGCTCAGTGCAGGGATTCAGCACTCTGGGGACTTGGAGTCTTCTACGACTGGGAGTTGTATATTAGAAGAGCCCAGGTTGTCCTTTCTTAAGAACTGGAAGGGTTTCTTTTGCTAGTTCCTTACATAAAATGCATGGACCCATTTTTTAAACCCCTCTTCCATTTCCTTCCATTTTCTGATGATTAATGTGTTGAATTTCCATATTAATCTTTCTAGGAGTTTGTTGAACACCTGGATACATAAGCAAAAAAGTTGTTCTATAGTTGCCTGCCTGGTTGACTCTATAATTAGCAGCAGATTGCAATGAATGACATCCTGTTCCTTAATGGTTAGGGCTGTGTTTTGCTTACGTTGTGTTGACTTGACCTCAGCAGGTCCAGGCTGGCAAACAGATGTCAGCTCTGTTCAGCAGAATATCTTCTGGTCACTCCAGTAAAACAGGACATGTGTCTATAGAAGTGAAAGGCAGAATATTTGCAGTAGCTGTTGAGTGGAACATGCAAACAGATTTCAATAGGCAGGCAAAGACAGGTTGCAAACCCTATTGGGAAATGATAAATTGCTTTTAAATGTTATAATTATCCCGTGACATTCAGGACTGAAACTTAACTAAATTTTTCTGAAAACTTAAAAAACAATGGGAGAGGTAATATGATTTAATAAATTAGCCACAGAGTAAGTGAAAAAATGAGAACACAACAGAAAATTAATATTTATCTTTTACCAGTATGTAACAGGCTTTGTTAAAAAATGTCTGAAAGCGAAGAAGAGTTTGTTAGACAAATTATAATTTTAATTGCAGACGTAATTGATTATACTCAGCATGCTCATTAGGTTAAGGGAGAATATGAGTCAACTCTCAAGGTCATTACAGTAATAGATATTGTAGGCATGTAATTTGTGATAAGCTGGTTCGTGAACATCTAATTGCTCATTCATGGCAGTGTGTCTGGCACTTTTACTCCCCAAACACCTCTTTGTCCAATTTATTTGACACCCCTTAATATTCCAGGGTCAAATTTACTACAGGAGGCATCAAGCAGTGAATTTTCAACCTCCAAATTATTACACCACTTCACCCTTTTTGTGCCTCAAAGACAGAGCATGCATTACTAAAAATTAGTGGTCTGGCACTAAGCAGGGTACATCACAAATAGAAATACTCACCCACAGAGACAAGCTAGAATTTCTCATGGAAAACAGCTGTTCCCTGCCCTCCCCAATGGCAGTCATACATTGGAGTAGGATGCCAAAAGAGATGTTCTTTTTAAAAAATGCACTAATTAATCAGACAAACTTTGTCTTCATATTGTTCCTTGGAAGAACTTACAATAATTATGTTTTTTTAACTCTTTCATTATTATTTCATTTCAAGACTTTGACAGAAAGTTATTAACATTAGCTGTCTCTTTGGCTGAAAATCAATTGGAACGTCACTTATCAGTTCTTGCAACCAGACAAAATAGAAAGAACCACTTAAAATGTATATCAACTATAAGTAACAACTGTACCTCACTTTGATATAATGCTTTATATTCTTAGGTCTCAGAGAATGAATCACTGTCCTAATTACTGAAATGCAAATAGTTGAAGTCACTTGTCCAGGGCCAGGCAACAGCACAAGGGTGGCACTGGGAATTGAAGCCAGACACCCTGAGCTGCAGGTCGACTCATTTTCTACCTACAGTCATTACGTCTTAACACAGGATCAAACTGTTCTGATTTATTAATCAGTACTGTCACGTTATGTAGCATTGTGGAGTGGTGGCTGAGGTGAGACAACCAAAGTCATTCCCATTAGATTGAGAAGTTTGATTCAGTCTGCAGTGTAAGGGGAAAATGTAACTTTTCATTCAAATATCTTTGGCTATATTCCAGGAATCAAGGATTTTGGGGTTTGTTTCAGATTTGCTTTTTTGTTTTTTAATAAATAAATAACATGGCTCTCAGAGCAGCATAGCTTTCCTTTATAATAATTTCATTATTTGCAAGATATTATTTTCACTTGATATGACATAGTCTGTAATTATCTATTGCTTATTGCTGAAGAATGCAATAGATATAGCAATAGATATTTAATTATATACCAAATGAATTCCAATATAATTTCATAGCCATTCTTTGTTAATATTTTTGGAAGATTCAAAGGTTTGAAGTCCCTCTTTGAAAAACGATTCTATCTAGAAATGTCGTTTTCCATATACTGGCTCTACTCCAATCTTAGTCTTTGGTACTACAATTTTGATCTTTAAAGAATTGTCCGTAATGATATATGTTCGCTAAACCTCTCCTTTGCAATATAGAAATTACTGTGTTGACTGACTGTCTGATTGACATTGCCAAAAAAATCCCCATACTTACCAATATATATCAATCCCTATAACCACCTTGTAGATTGACCTGCTGAAAAAAATTGTTATGCAAACACACTGCCATCTGTTGTGTAGTTATTCTTCAGTAATAGAACATAAACTGGAGATATGTCAAAGTAATTTAGTAAGTCGACAAATGTAAAATGAGACTTGGTAAATATAGTGTGTTACACTGAGTTTTATTAATCATTGTCATCTGCAAGAATGTAACAGGTATACCATTCTTTTCAAAGTCCAGCTTATTTTGTTTCATCCATCAAATGCTGATGTCAGAGCTACTTATGAGGAACATGTTGTGAATTATAATAATTAATTAATTTTAAAATAAGGATTTAAAGAATTCTGTGGTTGATACAAAGCCCCCTAAAAATTCTGGGAAGATCCGAGCAATTTATAAGAATGTCTATAACTCCTAAACATCTTCATTTAATGAGTTCAGAGTGTACATTCACATTTATACTGGTGGTTGTGCTACCTGTTCAAGAACGTATATGTGGAGTTGTCACTCACTTCAGAAGTGGAGCTAATGGTACCCAAATAAAACAGGTACCTCATAGAAGTAGGTGCTGATTTTTAAGTAGACAATTACAGTAAACTCTACAGAAGAATGAAAAAAATTATTAGTTGGATTCTTGTTCTATAAGTGCAGTTCTCAAAATGGTGTTTAGACATCCTGATAATTAATGAAGAGGTTTCAAATGAAGCATTTTCCAGTATCCTATCTCTTTGCTAATTTCCATTTTTTTCATTAAGAAAAGATAAATTGTATCCAATTATTGAAAATTATGTAGGTCATTATCATGAATGAAACTGCAATTAAACTCAGTTTTCAGAAAGAAAGAAGAGGTTATCTTGTCACAGCATAGGTGTTAGTGTGCCTTGCTTGGCTGGTACTCCTGCCTTCAGGCTAAGATTGTATTAGGGTCAAATCCTACATCAGACCGAAGAGCTGTATTTGACTAGGACTGTAATAAGAGACTTTTAAGTGCCCTCAAGGACTGGGGTCCGAATCACAGTGGTGGCAGTCCAAGTGTATGTTCACTGTCTCATAGCAGTTTTTATTTAAACAATCAGCAGGGGATAACCCTTTTATCCTATGCAGAGATTACCCCTTCCCATGGGGAACACACACAAGCCCTGGCAGCTGGCAGTATGTCACTGTGGAGTGGACACAGGGTGATCTGTTCCCCAGACCAGCAGCTCTGAAAAATGCTGTGGGATCCAGAGCTAGCTTCTCTTGTCTGAGGCTGTGCAAGAAGACACAGGTTTTGTCCCAAAGGACTGATAATTTCACTGCGAACGAGAGGTGACAGAGTGGTGAAAGAGCCCTGCTTGATCCTCCTACTCCTGCTTCTGGGAGTCATTCTGGGCATCTCTCCCTCCTTGTGCCAGTGGCCTGCCAGGGCAGTGGGCAGCAGGGTGGAAAGCTTCTGGGCTTGAAAGTGGAGAAGGGAACCCTGCAGTGATCCATGACAGCAGGGAGATAACATCCCTGAGGAGCAAAACTTAAAGAAAAGGACAGGGATGGACAGTGGTCCCAAAGAATGGGCTGAGCAAGACTCTCCTGTACTTGCTAGGTCTTTAATTTGACTCCAAATAATCTTTTTTCTTTTAAAACAAAAAAAAACAAACAAAACCAACCAAAAAAAAAACCCCAAAACCCCCAAGTAGGCTAAACCCTCAGTGCCACCACAATCATACTGGCATACAAGCAGTTGTGGGAAAACAGGTCTGATATACACCAAAAAGATGAGTAGCTGAAGTGTGACCAGTAGCACCCAGCTTGTGTAATCACACGTTGCACTCACCGGCGCAGCTTTCAGCTCATGTTGGAGCCGTGTTCACCCCATGGATCTCCAGCTCCAGGGATGTTGTTTTTTCTGTGTGCTTCACAGAACAGGTGAATTTTACTGAGAGAATTGAGGAGGGCTATGGAGACAACATTATTTAGCTGCTTACATTACTCAAAATGCTGTACCTGAGGAAATGTAAAGAAACTAAATTTATTCTATTTTTCTAGCCATATTTAATAAACTAATTTAACCCTCTAACTTATGTTAAACTACATTACAGTTTCAATATCAGTTTCACCTTAGATTTCACTCCAGTTATTATAGGCTTGGCTGCAAACACTGGCAATTACAGCTTCCCATCCTTTTCCAGAAATATATAATGTGAAGTGTTTTGCACTTTACACTTTTTTCTATTTATTGTTCACATCCAGTTGGATGTACTAATAAGCATTAACATGCAAATAATTATCATCAAGATTTTATATCCATAGAGAACAAATGCTAATACAGTTAATACATCAAATATGAAAGAGGCTTTTAATTCAAAAAAGAAAAAAAGATTAAAAATATTAGCTTTTTATATAAAAAGCATTTGCAATGATTATAAATTCTATTGAGCTTGCAGAAATCTTGAGCTTTGAGTTTGCAATATCTCTCGTTAATGTTTAGCCTCAGGAAAGAGTTTATAATAAAGGGACTTATGCAGACAACAGATAAATAGAAATGATACAGCCAAGAGGGTTGAAGAGCCCTGGGTGTGTTTGTTGTCATTCTACCATGCTGATTTCCATCAGAGGTGCTGAATATGCTAAGAATTGTATAGAAGATGAAGTGAAATGCAATATGCATTGATAACAGCTAAGGCTAGAATGCCAGGAAATTATTTTCTTTTGGTTTCCTCTAAGTTTCTTTTTCTTGTTATTACTTCCTGTGGGATGGAAGAGGTAAGCCCTGATCCTGCAAAGTCAGCTGGTTGGCCTAAACCTGCAGATGTTGGTGGAATGGTAATTGGGAGAAGCCTAATGTGCCGTAAAACGGAGGTCAGTGTGGGTAATCTGGTGTCCCCTGCTGGCTTTAAAAACTGTGAGTATCTCCTGCAGATTGGAAGGAAAAAAAGAAGCTGCTTCTTTGCAGTGGTACCCGGGTCCCTCCGTGTGTGACTGGGACTTTAACGTGAAGAGGGATAAAAGCAAATCATCTTTGTTTCTAGCAGGCAGGCTGAGCTGAGTGGTTTGCTTTAAGGTGCTAAAGAAAAAAAAAGAAAAAAAAAGAGGACTTCCCCACTTGCTACAAGCAGAACAGTAATTTATACTGGGTGGCAGACACTACATGAAGTACGAGGTTGGGAAGGGAGGAAGCTCAAGGCACAATGAAGAGGGGCACAGGGTTGATGTTAGGTGGGAAAGGCTGGCATGCTCTCATCTACAAGTTGGGTTGGATGTGGCACGAGCTCAGCAGGGAACAGAGGAGATGGAGCTGTGATATTTGGGCAAGGTGCACCACCTTTTTAAGCCAAATCCTTCAGCAGGCAGGCCTGGGATGATGGGACTTGGAAATGCTGTGTGCATCTAAGTTGAGTTAAATATTCTTCGCTAAATAAAATCTGCTAAAAGCAGTCCTCAAATGAAAAATGAAAATGCACCAAAAGTAAGAGCAATATCAGCACTTTGTTTCCACAGTGTTTGCAATAAATGCTTTCAGTGTTCTGAGGCTGAACTAGGAGAGGGTTTTTTTCTAAATAGATTTTTTTTTTGTATAGCCCAGTCAATAAATGCTAGTAACCTTAATCTCTTTTCCTAAGCACCATTATATTTTATGAATTTTTCATAGAAATTAATCACTGAAATATTTAAGTCTTAATTAATTAATTACACCAGAAATTTACAGCCAATGCAGTGTGATGTCTGTTAGAAAAATGACTTAATAGGCTTTCAGTCCTGCCATTGTTCTGGCTTGTCAATGAATTACTTAAGTGTCATTTGTTAAACGAGTTAGGTCAATAAAGTTCTTTAGTTGTTTTTCAGAGAGTGAGCATTATTTCCAGATAATGTATATCTAATTCTCTTTTCACTTTAGTCTATCTGCATTGGCTAGTGTGGGTTATTATTAATTAGCCCTTCATGGCAGATTAGGCAGGAAAGATCATGATGCAGTAATAAGTAAAGGTTCACAGAGACAAATTTGTCTAATTAGGAAATATGGCTTAGTGGTGAGCAGTGTCTTCAAATGGATTGCCATCTGTTAAATTAAAGCTGATTTCCTTCATTTGCTTATATGATATTTCTAAAGAAAGTGGCTCTTTTTATTTATGGAAATTATATATTCCCTTTCATTATTTTCTCTTAATTGATTTTGCATTCCTGTAATTAGTAAGCAATGAAAACATACAGTGCAGGAAAAGAGCCACAGTAATGGACAACATGACCCCGTAGTAATTGCCGTATGAACTGTGGAACATCATTCTGCTTTAAGATGTTCCTTTTGATGTGTTTAGATTAAATGAATGTAAATTCAAATTCCTGTTTCCAGGGGAATAAGCTGCATCGGTTTGTGTCCTTTTTTCATACTGTTTACAGCAAACTCTGGAGTAGGCCTAGATATGTAGCCTTTTGCCTTTTAGCCTTTTAGGCTAAAAGACAAAAGATTCTTGCTTTCCCATCCTTTCAAAACTTACTGATTTGGTTTGTAAATGAATGAAGAATTAATCCTGGGTTATACAAATAAGCACAATGTATTGGGGGCCAACATAGGCAAGAAAATTCTCGTCAGAGAAATTGATCTTTGTGAAAATTTCCCTGATACTCAAGGACATCCTAGAAATCTTGGCGTTTCCTTGACACCCTTGGAGTTCATAGCTTTGCAGGTTTGTTCCTTTGCACAGGAATTTTAATGAAAGAAAACATATCTAGAAAAAAACCTTCTCGAGCTGAACCTCTGTATTTTCCATCTTTCTCTGATTCTTCTTGCAGAAGCTATTTGGTCTTGCAGTAAATGGCTGTGGAGGGAAGACAATTAACACTCAGTGTTTGATAGACTGCAATGATAGCTGTATAGACACGCCTTTTGTTCCCAGGGAAGGAAAACACTGATGTTATTGTCAGTGTCTGCAGTAATGAACTCAGAAGTTTGTATTTAGTGTTTGATAGCTCCTGTTTGAAGAATAACATCTGTGGTGGCACTAGACAAGTTATGAATTATAGTTAAGTCAAAGATTGTATCTCCAAGTTCTGCGCCTATTCATTGCCATGTGGAGATATAAAGAAATCTCTTTTCCTCCCTTGGATAATACAGATAATTAGATGTACTCTTAAGAGATATTTAGCTTCTGCTGCGGCATCTGGCAGTCGCCAGTCCCACAGCAAAAGATTGGCCCTCATGGATTACTTGGCCGGCTTGGGCGGGTGGTGGTACTTCTGGTACGGAGGGTGTCACAGGGTGACTCCTTTCAGGGAGCCGTTGTTAAGATGGGGTGTGCTGGATGCCTTTCAGAAAGGTGGGGGAAACGAACTTAGTTAAAGCTTACCTTGTGCTAAAAACTCCCCAAAGCCTCTTCCATTGCATATTCTAGGGTTTCGTGTGGGCTTTCCAGTGCAACCTAGATATGGTAATTTGTGCATTATGTATTGAGAAATGGATCAATTAAAAACATAGAAACAGAATTAATCAGATGTTCACTTTATTTATGAACATATGTTCCGTGTTATATTTCCACCGGGATATCTAATGAAACTAAGTCAGAAAAAGAGCAGTTCCTCCCATGCTCCTTACATGTTCTCCCCTCTCTGGTTTTTAGTTAGAAACAAAGTTGTTTCCAGTTTCTTTGAATTTCTTTATAATGTGGTACTTGGTAAAGTTGTAACAGGCAAGGTGGAATATCGGTAGAGGAGTACTACAGAAGACTATGCAGAGCTCACAAACATCTCCTTCAGTGAAAAGTTTGAAAGTATCAGAAGGAAAAGGCTCAGAGAGTTTCATTTAAAAGCTCAATATACAGTCCCTGAAGATACCCCCAAGAGGATAAAGGAATCGCTGAGGAGAACAAGTGCTGGATTGCAATATAAAAATATTCCACTTTTAAGTCATATCACCACAACAGGGTCTTTAAATTGGAACAGTGAAGTCGGGCCTTTTTCAAACTATGGGCAATGCATTAATTGCAGCTTTTTTGTTTTGTTTTGTTTTTCTTTCTTTCTTTGTGTGTTAAGATTTGATGGGGAAAATGCGAAGACCTGATATGGAACAGTGGAAACATATGAAAAGGCAAATAAAAGGCCTTTCTACTGCTAGTAAAAAGAATGCGTAAAAATATGTATAGTTAATATCTTCTCTAACACTTTTTTTCTCAATTCCAAACACCTCTTTCCTTTGAAATAGGCAAGTGGACCACAGAGAGAGAAATATACTGTAATTTTCTTCTAATAGCCCCAAACCCTTCCTGAAAATGCAACAGAAGCAACTCAGCAATTTTAGTGCCAGGTGGATGAAAAAAAAATCGCATATTAAGCTTTCTTTGTTAATTAAAAACTGAATACCAAGGCTTAGGCTTACAAATGTCTCCAAACAGGTTTGTGTCTTGGGACAGGGTGCTGCTAATGCACCAAATATTGGCCTTGGATATCGTTTTGTTTGAATGTTAACAAGGTGGTAATCACTGATGTTATACAAGAGTGAAAAAAGGTACAACAAGAATAGGTAAAACAGCGTTTCAGCATGTATCACAGGGAGCAGTCCTGGAGGGGTAGGGGTCCAACAAGATGGTCTAAGACTTTTGTTCTAGGTCTAATGCTTGAGCTTGCTATTTGAAGTCTATTGCATTTATGTCAATTTAATGATGCTTAAGCTTAGCACCCCAAGCAAGAGGTACACTGAAAGCGCTTGCATATACTCACAGCAAAATTCAATTAGGCTACTGTCTACAGTCCACATACTGCAAGGCAAAATCACCTGTTGGATTTGCATGCGCTCATCTCTATAAAATGATTTAGGTGAGGCATGGTATGGGCTGCAATGCTTAACTGATGCTCCTCATCTTTCTCCTGTAGGCCCAAAAGTGTTCAAGCTGATAGAAGTCAGAGTTGCCTGTTTGCTATATCTCAGATAAAAAGGGGAAGCTATTTGATCAAAAGGAGAATTCTTATCATGACACATTGCTTGTTCTATTTGTCTTATATCTCTTGAAAATCACTTAACGGCTTTTCATTTAAGGCATTCAGTTTTTTCTGGGCAACTACGTACAGTTTCATCTGCTGAGATTTGGCTGCTATGCAGTCTCCTGCACAACATGGTAGTGAGAGAGCTTGGTTGACAGGAGACTATCAGGCTTTACCCCACCAAATTTAGTGATAAATGTTAAAATGGTATCTGATAAGTATGGCATCAGGCGGTACCAGTTCAGTGCTGCCTTTTTGTTTTTTCTACACAACAGCCGAGTGGAAAGGGATGAGTGGTTTTGCTTTACGTTGTGGCTGCTCCCAGGTGATGGCTCTGTTACCACCCAGCAAGTGTAACAGAGAACTGGCTGCAACAGATTGCCTGTTACCGCACTCCTCAACTGGTAGAGAGCAGTGGATTACTGTATTTTTAGAATAAATGAGGATAAAAGCCACACTGTCGTTTTAGAGGGTGAAATCTGGGGTTAAATTCTGCTGTTAAAGGATAAGCGTGGTATTTCCTACTAAGTTATACTGTATAACAAGAATGAGGCATGAACATCTGTCATATGTAAAAAGAAGTAATGCAGAGTTATCCTCGATGCACAAAATAAATATATTCCACAATACAAATTCAGTGGATGAAGATTGATGGTATTTCATCTTCTGCCTATCAGAGATTTCTATATGCCTAGCTCATCTAATTTTGCCTGTTTTAAAATGTTGGTAGGAATTTATTTTTGACTAAAAAGCATAAGTTTGCTTTACTTAAAAAGCAAAACAAAATTATTACCAGGCATTGCCTCTGTCATAGCAGAAGTCTTATAACCATGCTTGCAATTAAACAAATGTCGTCCTATCCTAAAATAAAATATTTGACAGCAGAAGAGAATGCGATAGGGAAGTGCAGTCGGTGATGGAGGTAGATCTCTCTCTTGAAAGGAAAAACTTTAATGTTTGGTGAAATCAAGAAGAGACAGTGAGATAATGCAGGGATGCAAAGAGAGAGGTAGGATGGCCAAAATAATAGGCTAAGGGAAGATCTTTACAGGGCTTTGGGGACAGGTGTAAGTGGAGGAGATTAAATTTGCCGTGGTCTCGGACAATGCCCCGACACAACAAGACAGGCAATGGTCGTGGTCTGGTTCAGAAATGTATATACCTGTGTGTCCTCTGCGAGAGCGGGTAACAGCTGGTGTGCATGTGTAGGATTACCAGGGAAAGGGAAGGAGCCACGGTTCCAACAGAGCCGTGAAGAAGAAATGACAGGGAAAATGGAAGTTTTTCTGAAGATGTACTAAGAGAAAGATTGAAAAGTAGAAAGTGACTCAAGAGAAGGCTGACTTATACTAGCAAAAGAAGGGCAAGATTTCAAGGAGAGCCACATAGACTACGAAGGAGATTCTATTAGGAAAAGATGGCTAGAAATACAGGGGTCACACTTCCTTGTCCAAGAACTCTTCACATTATCATATTTATGTAACAATAAACTGTGTTTATGGCCAGAATGGTTGCTCTGTAGGTTTTCTGAGATCTGATTTTTGCAGATAGCTAAACAGGAATGTGTCCCTGAATGTTGTATTTCTCCCATAGTGTCTTAAAGGCTTTTTGTAGAGAAACTGTCATGATGCATGTCAGAAAACCAACCACACCAGAATGTTTTTAGCTTTACACGAGAAAATATGCTTTTTGATTTTGCTAAACAAATTTTACAAAGAGTTTTTTATATTTTATTTTTCTTATTTTTTTAACATTGCCCCTTTGTTATAATAATATGTCAGAACTTTTCTCTACATTCATTTTTATTTTCAGATTACCAATACTGAAATTTAAAATTCCAGTAAAATTAATGATCTGCTGTAGGTTGTCTAACAAAGGGTATTCCTTGATATTTTTTCCAGAACACTGATATTTCCAAGGCAAATGTGAGAAGAGAGATTTGTCTGAATAGTCAATTTATTGTTTCATCTTGTCACTAAAAAGATCGGCAATGAGTATATCTCTGGTCCTAAGTGCTGCCTATTCACAGAGGACTTAACATCAACTGATTTTTAATGATAGACTAATCAATAACTTTTTCTGGTTTTGCTGATACTGCAGATAGTTCACACTATTGAACAGATACCTACAATCCCTATGGGTTATTAATGCATGCCAAGATAAAGTGTTTTTTGACCTCAGTAACAACATCTGTCTGCAAGGCCTTCATGGTTCATCTGTGTTCAACTGTTTTTTTACTTTATGGATTTTTAAATTAATGTCATCTACTTGCATCCATTTGAACCACTCATTTCACATGTGCTTTATCCAAGTACCTGGTTTCTGGTGATTTGCTGACTTCATGGAAGCCTTTATACTTAATTTCCATTCTAAGGTAGTTTAAAAAATTAAAATGCTTAAAATTTTCTGTTGTTTCCTTTCTTCAGCAAAAAATGCCAGACTATGTCTGTCTTTCCTGTGTTGTGGGAATGAGGTGAAGTCTTCACTCCAAAATTCTGTAGGCATTTGTCCATAGATTCATATATCAGATTAATATCGTGTATGCTTTATGTTGTCTTTGTGCAAAAGTGAAGAAAATTAAATAGCATCAGAAAACTGAAGCCCACATGAAAATGCTGGGCTTTATTCTGTATGTATAAAGCTATCAGAGATGGGTAGTTCTGTCATGTTTATGGATTGTACCCTAAGATCCTGGGGCAGAGTCTTCTTTCTCTGACGTTTATAGCTGGTGGTACCCTTGGGAACTTACATCATTAGCGGTAGCAAGGCTGAATTTATCATAGTAGCTTCAGAAGGTCACTCTTAATCCAGAAACTTGCTGGCATTTCTTGTTGCTTCTTCATCCCATGCACAGCATGCCCGATGAATGACAAAAGACAGAAACTGAGAAAAGATCACTAAGAAATAACATAGGAGCAGTGTGATGATATGTACAACCAGGTTGGCTCACACCAGTGATATTTTTTTTTTAGTTTAGCAATTTCTCACCCATAACGGCTAATCTCATGTGCGTCAGGGTGAAGCCCTCTTGTAGGTAATAATACAATAACCAGCCCTCTGGATACATTCCTTACTGCTCTTTGATGTTGGTTTAATCTCTAGAGGGTAAGAAAGTTATCACTGTAGCTCTTTCCAAACAGTTTTTGGTTTGGGGTTGTGGGGTTTGGGTTTTTCTGCTTGTTTGTTTGTTTTTTTGGTTTTGATTGGGTTTTTTTAATATATTTACTGTTATAGCTCTTAATACTAAGGTTATAGACAACCTTCATGTTGGGATTTTGAAGAAGATTGAGAGATTTAGATGCATAAATCTCATTGGGAGGTATCATTGAAAATCCCAGCACTAATAGATAAGCAATAGTAGGGTCAGAGTTGCACCAGGACAGCCAAACAGCTTTGTTTTGTTGGTTTGGGGTTTTTTTTTCCTGTTTAACTTTTGAATTCCCCACACGCTAGCACTGTGGACAGGGTGTGATCAGCACATGTCGTAGACGCTGCTAGTGGCATGTCTGAATTTGTTTCTTCTCTATCCCGTGCCTAACATTGTGAGGTCCCATTACCTGATTCATCTGCCTTCTCATAGAACAGATTTTTCTGATATAGGTAATATTTTAGGTTAGGAATGGCCAACAGAGGTCTAGATGCTGAGCTGGTGTCAAGCAACTATTGGGCAGAGTTACTGCATATGTTTTGCCCTCCAGTCGCTTACCAGGAGGAGTCAAACAGCCTGGCTTCCGGCAAGCATTGCACTGTCTGCTGCATCCTTGGGAAACAGGAAGAAATAAGTGATGCTCAAGTGAATGTTAGGTTGCAGTGATGTAGTTGTGCTGTAAACCTCTTCATCTGTCCTGTGTTTTAATTATGCTGCAGAGCTCCCCAGTGAAGCAGGTAAAACAATATATAAAAATTATTCCATCTGTCAGAAAACAGAGCCACATCTTTGGAAAAATACAGTGTTATCATTTAAAAGCAGCATGTGATAATGTGGTAAGAAAAATCTTATGGCTAGTTAAAAGGCAGGGGAATGGGGTGTAAATTAGGTGGGACGTTATTACTTCAGTTGCAATTTGCCCAGGACATTGGTGCCAACCTGTCTGCCCATACAGAACAGAGGCCTGGGATCTAATCTGGGATGACCAGGAGTCAGCACTTCAGTCTTACAGCTTTGGTGAGGGTTTCCTAAGTCCCTCTACCTTTTTAGCTGTAACTATTAAGTTTTACATCATTCGCCTATTAGATGTTACTGTGCATATAAATCTCTGGGTGGAGAGCTGGGTAATAAATGAGTCTTTCTGGTTCTGTAGAAGGCTGGATGTGACAGATGTTTCACCTCCAGCCACACTGCGATCCAAGAGCCTCTCCCACTCATTTCCAGTTTTTTTTTTATCTCTTGTAGCTTATCAGTGCCATATGTAAGCTCTGGGAACACGTAGCAACCTTTCACCTCTCCTGCCATCCTTTTTAGGGTGAATTAACATTTTTCTGCATGAACAGATGAGCCTAATGAGCCTGAGTCTTTCAGGAGTGGTGAAGGTGATCGAGCTGTTCCCCATGCTATGTTCTTTAATCACTGCAGACTTCCACATTCAATCCCCACAAGCAGTAATTGCTCTTTATGCCGCTGAGACAGGCATGAATAAATAAATGTATTTTTGGCCCTGCCCAGGCAAACTTGCAGCATAGTAACTCTGTGAGGGATCCCAAGAAATTTGATATGCATCACGTGACATTTATGAAAGCTGGAGGAACTGGGCATCTCACAGGGCAAACCTGTGCTGCTGATCCTCAACTATGGCAGCATATACTCCATGCAACCCCTAAAACCTAGTAGCTTCTCCTTGAGGTTTCAAGTGCAAAAGCATTTGAGATGTGATGGATTTTATGACTGCCACATAAGATCATTCAGGGCAGTGTCTATGAAGGGGTGACTCTAGTCAAAGCGCCCTGTACTCCAGGGGCCAGGCTGGGGAGTTTGACTTTTTGCAGCAATCCCATTGACCAGATTTCTACTCTTGGACTTGACAGTGGCTTGCTACTTGTCCTCAATAAGTCAGTGGTTAGCAGTGTGACTGTGGACAAGCCATTTCACCTTGTTATTTCCTCTCCCACCCTTTGTCTGTCTTGTCTGTTTAGGCTGTAAATAAAATGTTTCTTTAGGACAGTGACTTGTCTCTTAGGATGTATTTGTTCAGCAAGTACAAATAAGATCAAGGCCCCCTGCCTGGGGTTTCTATGTGCTCCCACAACATGAATAATAAATAATAGCAGAGGTAAACTGATTGTGTTAGTAACATTTATGTGCGGAGGTATTATTGAATGAGGCAACAAAGGAATACAATGGGAATGTTCCTGAGCATTGCAGTAGAAAATTATGATTTCAAAATAACTTTTTGGGGGTTTATGGAGCAGATGTCTGTATGCAACTGATGCAAAGATTGCTCTTTGCACTGCATTTATGTGGTAACAGCAGTGCATTTAATCTCATACATGTAAAATTCTGTTGTTACTATTTTAGGAAGAGTAAAAAAATAAAAAATGCTACTCTTCTTGAGATGAACACAAAAGGATTCCTCACCATCCAGGAGGGTTTGACAGTAGTCGAGATTTAAACCTTTGAGTATTGTGAGTGCTATCTGCTTCCACAGAAAGACTGCCTTGTTTCCTTCTGGGACTTCTGATCCCAGCCACGCACTCTTTAAAACTACGCGTGGCTGGATGTTAATGTTGCTATGTATAGGCTTTGAAGTGATTGAACTCCCACCAGAACTTAGATTTTAATCATCGCTTTGATCTGTGGCTGTGCTACAGAATCAGTTACAAATGTGTCTCGAATTTGTAAACCTCAAATTGTGCAGGACTACTACATGTCACCTATTTCAGAAACAGTGCAAATGATGGTATTTGTGAATCAAAGTCAAATCCGAGGGGAAATGTATGGAAAGTTACTACAGACTCTTAAATAATCTCTAATCTATTTGTTCTGTGCTGTTTCTTAAGCTAGAAATAAGAAAACTCTACAGACATTGTCAACTTTCTTTGCGTTGACTTCCAAATTAATAGAGAAAAATTAAGTTCCTCATAGGACAGCTGTCAAAGCATTGATATTGTTGCATATATTTATTTTTTATAAAATAAGGAATTTTTTTTTTTCAAGTGTTTATCGTCAGCCTGTGTCCACTTGGGTGACTTCTGCAATCAAACTTCCAGCAGGAACTGCACAAGCTGAATTAATTCAGTACCGATTATTTCCTTAAAAGCTGCTATAGAGTTCATTCTTGTCTCCACAGAAATAACTGCCAAAGACCCATTTGATCACTTCAGGGAAGTCAGTATTTTACTGTTTTCCTCCTCCACTATAGCTGATGAGCCAAGGGAAAATTTCATACCTGATCAACCACAGAAGTAAAGAGTGAAGAATTAGGTGCTCAAGGTATTGCTATCTACACAAATAAAGCCAGGACAAACACATATTTTCACAAAACTTTTCTTAGTTATAGGATTACTTAGAACTACAGTAGGAAGAAATATTAAAACAGATTTTTCAAATTAATTCTTTCCTTGGAAAATTCAATTATTTGTTGTTACTGAGCATATTTGTGTTGCAAACAAAAAGATCATTATTGCATGAAGGAACTTTCATGTTTATAGTTGAAACAAGGTGGAAAGACATGAAGAATGTGCTCAGCAATGCGGTAATGTTATTTGTGTTTTGGAGGTTCCTTGAGGCATAGACCAGAAACTATTCTGGATGGTAGACAAGCGTACAGTTTACCATTTTAAACAGGTTTTTTTCTTCTTTCACAAAGTTTGTAGTCAAAAGCCATCAGGTGGATAGAGATGTTAAATTTTAATTCTTCTATAAACATTTTGATGCATCAGTGGGGTGAAACAAATGAGGGAGGAGAACAGAAATAGGAAACTGGGTACACTTGTGTCTGCCTAACACACCTGATTCATGCTTTAGAGAAGCTGACTGCTGTGTGAAATCAATAGCAGAGTCCCAAATGGCTGTAAATGAGACACTGGTTCACCACTTCTTTTCTCTGATGTGGTACCTGCAAGTTCTTGTGCCAATTTGTCTAAATCAAATTGTTTTTTGAGGGAGAGAAATAAGATTGTTGGGCAGTCAGACCATCCATGATGTGAGCATAAACCTCTACTGTGATGAGAAGTCCTTTCTGTCTTGTTTAAAACTAAACCCTAAGTTAAAAGAGAAAGGAACAACTGGCCTCAGTGTACTCTGAAGAACACTAGAGTAAATCCTGACTAATTCTGTTGCTTTAGTGGATTTATTCTGGATTTTTACTGCTGTACCCAAGAGGCAAGACCAAATTTTGGGCCAGTCACTTAGGACTTCAACTGAAATACTGGCCACAGCAAAAAGGATAGAATGAATATTTCAACTGGCACCAAATAAGCCTCCCTATTTTATAATACTTATTACGGTTCTTTTGTCTTCATCTGAATAGATTTGGCATTCCTTTAGTTACAGTTTTGATGTTTTATTTTGCCAAATCCCAGTTTAAGGTTAGCCATATCATCCTTGTTGCCCAAGGGAAGAGAAGACAATTTTAAGCATATTTACTCATCTGATTTTGAACAGAATGTAGCATTGCTGTTTGTTAGCTGAATCTCTTTATTCCATAAAAGGGAGAAACAGAAATAAGATATTGTGATATGACAGAATATTTGACTTCGGGAGATGCTTCCTCTCAGTTGTGACATTATCTGTCACTATATGCCTTATAGTGTTCATTTCTTTATTCAATATATTAATAATTGATTTTTTTTTTTCAGTCTTCATCACTAAGTGACTTTAACATGAATTCACTTCCAGTTATAATACTAGGAAAAGTACTAAGTGGAAATCTGGTCATTATTAAGATTTCTGTTAGCATCTTAAAATAAAACTTGCTTTATTATTAAATAAATTATTAATATTATTATTTTAATATTGCAGCAGCATTTGAAATCACAGTATGCGTTGTTGTCGTGGTTTAACCTTGGTCGGCAACTGAGGACCACACAGCCACTCGCTCACTCCCCCCCCCTCCCCGCTTGGCCAGTTGGGGTCAGCTGTCCTGGCTGTGCCCCCTCCCAGCTTCTTGTGCACCTCCAGCCTTCTCAGTCGGCAGAGCATGGGAAGCTGAAAAGTCCTTGACTAGTGTAAGCA
>NW_008795909.1:7635628-7679810 GCF_000699145.1 Aptenodytes forsteri
TGATAACAATGTTATCAACATTGTTCTCCTCCTAAATCCAAAACACAGCCCTGTACCAGCTACTAGGAAGGAAATTAACTCTATCCCTGCCGAAACCAGGACAGCTGTACGGACACAGCCTCAATTCTTTTGAATGCTCCGCTCCTATATCAGGAAGTACTTTGATGAAATACATAATTATAGTCAGTGTTGGAATTAAGCTTAAACAGGCAAAGGAGGCACTGTTATCTTGCTTTATGGAGGGACACTGGGAGAGAAGTGACGTGCTGAAATTTAAAGATGGAGCCTGAGGCAGAACTTGAAATAAATTGATACCCCAAAGTCCTGGTCCACTGCTATACACTGCGCATCTGTCATCCTTTCCAGATTCACTGCCTCTTTCACTTTGAAAAAACAATTAGAGAAGACCAAAATAAGTTGCTAAGATCTGCCACGTGGACTTCTGCAGTACTGACTTCTCTTCAAGTGTCTTCTGGTGACTGTGAGAGCCTCCTAACTGAGAACACTGGATAACCGTAGGAGTGAGAACAGCTTTTGATACCTATCCCCCATGTCAGTAAGACTCTTGTTGCCCTCAGTTAGACCTTGGTGTGTCTGTGCCATTGCAGCCAGAGAGTGGGGTTTCCTGAGGAGGTGGTGCAGCTCCAAGCTGTGCTCACTTTTCATCTCTAGAAATTGGTCCTGCAGCAGACAGCACTGCCAAGTGCGGCATTTCGTTTGTACTGCTGCTCCTATAGCGAACACAGCGGGGGAATGATCTTGGCTGTTGTTAGTACTGACATAATTTTGCTCTTTTCCACAGACCCATAGGGAAGACTGTAGGGCTTATCTCTGGAAGGTGAAAGGTTTCACCATTCTCATTAGAGAGTAAAAAAGAAAAAGAGTACAACTTTGGCTACTTTGGTTCAAATGTTTTTCAAAAAAACCATTATACCTAACAGGAAACTGTCAGTAGAAATAAGAATTCAGAGGGCCTTTATCTTCCATAATTTAATTTTATTGTATTTGTAGACTTGAAAGTGGATTCTGGCTGCTGAGGATTGAAAGGCATTGCCCTAAACTTCAGATAGTGAGCTCAAGGAGCCTTTCAAAGAAAACAAACACACATGCACACAGAAAGCAATATAGTTTAAAGGTTAGGATTTCTTCTCAATTTCAAGGTTTCTTTGTATCTCTGCCCTAGCATGATTGTGTTCTCCAGCTGACAGTGTTTACTCCCCAAATATTCTACTCCTGTGAAAGTCATCTGGCCTCCTCAAGTTGAGCTGGCCTTTCACAGGTTTAGGTCTGATGGACTTGATAAACGAACCCTGTTGAACATGAAAGAGAGAAGAGAGGCTCCTTTAAAAAAAAACCAAAACCCAAAACAGACTTTTATGTCCCAGTTGGTCCTTTGTTGCACTCAGCATTACAGCTGGCCCAGGCAGCATGCACAAAATTGCAGGATCTCTGCAAAAATGTGGAAAACAGCAAATATCAGGAGGTGTCTCAGAAAGTAAAAAAAAAAAAAGCATATTGCTCATTTGGACTGCGGTTTGGTAAAATCTCTCCACCTTTGCTCTCAAATATAACTAGGCTCATTGGATAGCATGCTGGACACTAAAAGGTTGCTACCAAGTGTTCAGATGTAAGCTGATCCTTTAAAGTAAGAAAGCAGCTGTTCACGACAGGCTGAATTTGTTCACTTGTCGTAGAGGAGGTAGCAGTTGTGTTGCAATTTCCCATCCTATACTAATAATACGTAAACAACAGTTACTCACATTTGTATTCAGTCAAATACAATCAATAGACATCTGTTTGTACATGAATGACTGTACACTGGTACCTGTTTACTGCTAATTAAACTTCATTAGTGATTAGATTGTCTTCAGAAGGGGAAAAAACCCTCCATAATTAAGGGCTAGCATATTATGTGGTCCCATATTTTCCCTTTTCAGAACTTGCATCCTAACAGGACCATTAGTCTGCAGTACATTTGTCTGTGTTTAAGTGTGACTACATTTCCTTGAAAAGACCATCTGTTCATAAAGACCATCTTTTTCATGCTCCCTGCAGTAAACTTTAAAGAGTGGTAGAATTAGCAAAGGACTGTATTTAAATGAAAATATATATGGATTGAGACTAGGTAAAGCTGTTCTGTACACATTAGAATGGTTCTGTGCTGGAAAGATTGTAATTATCTTCCTCCTTTACTTCTACAGAATTTTTTATCTGCACTGAATTCTGCCACCTTTGACTGAGTAATTTTGTTCTTTCTACTTACACCTGAATGGAATGTACCAAGTGGCAAATTACTTGAGCAGTGATTGTGGTGAAGCTGTTTTTACTTTGTGGAAAATGAAGCACTTACATTTTCATTTGGCTTGGATTGATCATAAATAGTCGCATTACAAACCTGCAGTATAAAGGTCTGGATTCCACCTTACCACAGTAACACTGAGTGCTGCTTTATTCTACAAATTGTCCTATAGTAGAGTTAGGTACTATTCAGTTTTAGAGTGGCCTGGATGAACAGCAGGTTGGTCTCCTTTAAATAAACAATTCTGTTCAATTTAATCCTATGCATAAACTGAAAGAGTAGACTAAACTGAATGTCAATGAGACAGAACTCCACCTCCATAAAGATATCCGTGAAAGACTGTGAAATGCCCCCGGTGAGGTTAGCAGTACAAAAAATGCACAGAAGTGCTGTAAAGGTTGGTAATGTTTTCATATTACACAAAACAGATTAAGTATTCCTGCTACTTCAATGTAGATTATGCAAGTACAGCCCTTCATGACCTGCACAGACATAACCATGGCAATAGAGAGCAAACAAGATAACATTCTTATCCAGAATTCAGACAAGAGGATAAATGTTAACTCACACAAGAGTTAAGATAAACATTTTGTTGTTGTTTAATGGTTTATTTCTTATTCCAAGTAAAGAATGTATACTGGGCTTTCTTAGAAACCTAAGCAAAACACAGAATAATTGCAACCAGAAATAATGAACTGAGCAATGCTGAAGTACTTGGAACAGGATTAATTTTTTTCCCCAAAGATGAAGGGAAGATTACAGAGGAAATTCTTGTCATTAGCTAATAGCTTCTTCTCAAGCAGTAAAATTGGTGTAACCAACGGTAAGAGAATCCTCTGGCCATTAGCTCTATTGAATTGTCTCATGGAAGTAAATTACTGTATATCAGACATAAACAAGTCACTGTTGTATAGAGTGCCTAAGTGACAGCTCTGTACTGTGGGACTTATCAAACCTTCAATATCAATATGACCTACTGTATAGTCTTATCAGAAGCATACGCATCTCTTCTATGACAAGATACCCCTGTATGTCAGAGGGACTGCCAAACAACTTTATTGTCTGTGTTCTCCACATGCTATTCTCCAGAGGAGCTTCACGTAGTAGGATGTTATGCATAACTGCAAAAAGAGTTTCCATTTTTCTAGGAATTATTTCTTCCAACAAAATATGCAGGGTTAATGAAAAAAAGACCTGGGACAACTTATTCACAAATAGTATATCTCGTTAGATTTTAGGTGGATCATGTTTTTACAGGCCCTTTGTATTCACTCTTTTCAGAATATTAATATGGATATGATTTTTCATGTGAAAACAAAAGACATTAGTGTTCCAGTGTCTGATCCAAAGCTCTGGTACGATATCCAATGGTTTTCTGTAACATTTGAACCAGATCCACACTTGAATAATGTTGGCATACCAAAGTGCAGTTGATATAAAACTTTGTTAAGAGCAAAAAAGGCCTGTTTAAAGGTTCTAAAGCAGGAAGCCACAGTAAGGGTATGTAATGATTTGTCTGATTTTTTTCCTTAGCCATTTGTGAAAGGTATTCTGGCAAATAAACAGCTGTAAGTCACAATCAAAGAAGATAACGTAAGGCCTTTGGCTACCTGTTCTTTAAGACAGTTGCAAGTGAGCTCTGCCTGAGGTGCAGGTCAGGGGGATGCAAGGCAGCCCTGTTCCAAAAGCCCTGAGACTGTGCTAGCATCATGGTGAACGCAAGCTAATAAACCCAGCAAGCTTGGGCCATGTACCTTGTAAATGTTGTCATGGTGCTCGAATCCGTGCTGGCCTGCATCCCGCCTTCTGGGCATGCAGTGAGTTCCTCTCTGTCTCCAAAAGACTGTAGACAGAACCATAGCTGGAGGATGAGGGGTTTTCTGGGGAGAGAGGCTCTGATTTGTCACTTTTATGGTTGGTGGGAGGTATTTTCACCCTTTTGAACTGGTATTATTTTCGAAAGCTTCTTTTTCTGTAAGTGGGTTGATAAGCTATAGAGTATGGTGATTAAAGTGTGCATTAATGAGGTTCTATGTTGCTACATATATTAGGCTAGAGAGAAAACCATAATTAGTGCTCGGATTTCCTCCAATACCCTCCACCTGTCTGTCAGTAATATGGCAGGAAGGCAGGGATCCTAACATTGAAGAAACAGTATTAGAGTCTTTGGATTTGTTCAGATTTTACATTTACATTTTGAAGATACATAAACAAAGGCATGAAAATTGAAAATTATTGGGTTTTTTTTGTTTGTTTGTTTCTTTTTAACAAACATTCTTCTTAAGAATGGCATAGTCGGATCAAAAGTGGAGAACACAGGGTAATGGTCCTTAAGATGGATCTACTGAACTTACAAAAGTCTGCATCTGAGTATGCAATTCAAACACTATGGAAAAGCCTGGGAAGTGCTGAAATAAAGAAGTATATCTTTTTGAAAATTCAATTAATTATGAAGTTGGTAGGCCCAACTGTGTATGCTGTTGTTTAGTCTATGCCTGCAAGGAGTCTGTAAACAAGTGAGGTTTAGTAGGAACTTGTCCTTGAGATTGCCTTCAATTGCTTGGCATTACTGAAAGCCACATCCTTTTTCTGACATGAATTACAAAATTTAAGTTGGCATAAAACAAACTATACAGCTGTTATTTCGGTTACCAAACTGTCGATTTGTTTCTCTTTATGACACTGTTCTGCCCCCATTGTGCTGGTGATGATCTTGAGAGCATTTTCAGTTGTGACTTTTTGCTGCTGTTTGATGCCTGCTTGGTTCTTCAGACTTGGAGATAAGATTTGCTTAACGTTTCTGAAGTCCTCTGTCAAGTGGCTCTGCCTGCAACTACAAAAGTGATTCAGTCAAAGGTTGCTTCACACTTGGGTTATTACAATTCCCTTTTCAAGAGACCCCCTGTTTTTCTGTATCTTGCCCAAATGGGCTGCTCAACTTACACTTCTGATTTTCATGTTGCTCACATGGTCCAATGTTATTCAGCTATGCTTGTTGTCCATTTAACTCAAGTCTAATTTCAACAGTATGCAGCTGGCTTTTAATACCCAGTAGATAGTGGAAACACCCTACTTCTGTGTTCTCATTTCTGGGCATTTCCAGGTATTTGTTCTATTCGTGTGACAGTTTGTTGCTGGTCTCTGCATCCTTTTTTTTTCAGTTGTACATGAAGGTTGGACATCTGTAGAACCTTCCTTCACAAAACAGAAGCAAGAGCATGTCAGAGTCATTGAAATGGATGCTTGCAACTGTTTGCTGTGGGTGGAAGCCGTGGTGCTTGTAAGAGTCACTGTATACATTAGTAATTTATGGTAATTGTTAAATAGATGGTGCTCAAATGTACAACAGCATTTCTCACAGAAAAGCATATGAAATCTTCATAGTTGGCACTAAAATTAGGCTTCTAGGTTGTTTTTATACTTGTGGAAGGCAGGACCTGGTGCAAAGGAGAGATGTTTCTCTTCACCAGATGCCCAGGTCTTTCTGCTCTATAATTTTGCAAGCCAGTCACCAAAAGAAAGACTACCTCCAGGAAAAAAACCTTTCTATCCTCCAATGCCCATGTGAACATTTCCAAGACATTTAATTCTGCAGCCTGCCTGGTGGGGCTCCTGGGATATCTCAGTGGTGACATTTAGCCCTGTCTCTGAGCGTAGTTCCCTGTTCTGCTGTCTGTATTCTGTGATGGTCTCCTGTGCTTGTTAAAGGAGAGCTCCTCACCAACTTATTGCACATGTTTATTAGCACTATTGAACAGAGGTAAGAAACAGATTGTTTTGTACAAATGTGCATCAGCAGCCACCTTGTCTGTACTCTCGCTGTCACCATAGGATCCTCCATCCTATAGCAGCTTTGTGCTTAGGTGAGAACTGCAATTACACGCCTCAGAAACATCCCCACAAAGTTAATCTTATACTCTCTACATATAAGCTCTCCGTTGCCATTGTATAAACAGACCCCCTTTGCACCTAAACAAATCCTGCCCCCCTCTTGTGTTTTCTGTGTAATGGTAGTGGTGTTGCTCAGAAAACATCACCTGTAATAGGAAAACAAATCAATATGCTATCAATGCAATTATTATTAGACTCAACTTCTTAAAGCTACCATGAAATTAACTGAAACAAATCTGAAAGCTGAGAGTTTGATGTTGGTGTCCTAAATCAAATTAAAATTGAGCTAGAATCGAGCACAGCATAAAATCTTATTTTATACAAGTTACGTATTCAGTTAAATCTTATCTCATTAGTTTAATCTTACTTGATAGCATCTCAAAATTTCTAATTTTACAAAAAATTCCAGTGTTCTTATTTAATGAATATAGCAATTAAATGTAATGTTATGTTATGATTCATGGGATCATTTCATTAGAATTTACTGTAGATTACACATACTGGATGTGAATCATTCTTGCCAGAGATGAGTAAACTATTACTGATGTGCAAAAAGTTCTATGTTTAAAGAAAGTTAGAACTGTAAAGTTAAATTCTGAAGGATTAGGAAAAGGCAGAATTAAGACTGGCTGTGTAGCTTTAATTTGGAGCATGAATGTGATACAGTCTTAAAGACTCGATCACAAGCTGCTATTTTATTCTGTGCACAGGGTGGACAAGATCAAGTGCTTATTTTTATCTGCATCGTTCAGCATGCAGTTCCAGTGCTTAGATGCCATCCAAACTCTGCCCTGAATACAAGGTTATTAATGTCCTCTGAGCTTTTATACAGAGCCCCTCAGCAGAGTATCTGAAAGTCTCTGAAGCATTAATACATATATTTTATATTTTAAGTAATGCTCATTCTCTTTGGGTGACAAATTAGCTTTAGAGCTTGATTTCTTTTGCATACTTAGCAACTTAAATGACAGGTTCAGCTCATGGCTCTTAGAGACTACAGTTATACTTGTCATTGCTCAGGATTTCTGCAGACCAGGCCAGTGAGTTTCATGTGGATGCCCAGAACGTGACCAACTGTGAAATGTTCTGGCTGAGGTGAGTTTCCTAGCAGTACAAAATTGTGGCAGAAAAAAGGATAGGCTCCGTTCTGTAAAGTGGTGTTTGATTACCTTATCCATGGATTTATCCTTAACCTTTTTCTTGTAACAGTCTTATGCATAATTTACTGTACTTTCTCAAATGTCTCTACCAGATAGAGCAAGGACCATATCGCCTCACATAAAGCCTCACTTAACCTCAATCTGCCGCTAGAACTCTCTCTTGAGCTTTCCATGTTATCACTCCTTTCTTAAAACAATATTTTCACTGTTCTTGCTTTTGACTAAATGTTTTAACCTATAATTAAGCATCTATATGGTATTGTTTATCATCATATAGACCGATGGAAGTTTAATTCTCCAAGGTAAGGCTGGTGCAAAAGCCAGTGGTGATCCTGGTAGGCAGAGGCTCCTAGGAATAGCCCTGTTAACAAAAACCCCACAGTCTGCACTACAGCTGTTGAACTGCATGCCAAATGGCCTACAAGGATTTCTTGAAAACTTGCTCATCCCTTGTGTGAGCACCTGGAGGACCTAATATTCTGTAGGATCATCTGCACCAGTACCTCCTCTCTAGAGATGTCCCGTTCTCTGCAAGATATCTCTAAGCCTGTCACAGCCCCTGGCAATGCTCTTTTGCAGGCTGCTTTCAAGGGTTGATGGGCCTTGGATCTCTGTGAAAATGTTGTGTCTTGTGCTCTTTGGGAGGGCAGGATCCCTTTGGCTTGCTTTCCTGCCTAGCTGTGATGCAGAGCTGTTGTTGGCTAATTTGATCTGTTATGCAGCTCAGGGGGAACTAAACTGAGGGGCAGATTTTTTCTGTGTTTCAAAGGGCAGGAGAAGTACAGTTAAAATTTCCTTATGCACTCTGTAATGACTGACGAAGGGAAAACTCCAGCATTGTATTTGAGAAGCCTTGGGATTAAATTATGTCATTTAAGAACTCATTAGCCTGTCTTTCAAGTGTATGCGCTTTGGGGAATAATCATCTTTCTTCTCCTGCTTTGCCTTTGAGTTGCTCGTGTGTCATATCTCTCATGCCTAGGAACTGCAGCTTTATGGCACTTTGGATTGGATAAACCCCCTTAGCTTTGAAATGTTAAATCCTTCAATTAGTTTGAGTTGAAGACTAAAGGCCAAACATTTCAAATGTGGGCACCTGAAGTCAACAGGAGCTGCAGGCATCACCTCTGAAAATCAAACCAATCATTTAGGTAGCTAAATTTAGATGCAGGTACCTTGCTTTTGCCAGCCCAGTTTAATCACCAAATCCTGTAGTATTACTCTGGATCATATGGTCTTTCCCTAGCCCTTTGCACTTCTGTTGTGTTTTCCTTTTCCTTTCAGGAAAAGGCTGGAATTTATGTTTAGATGTTCATGTTATAATGTCCTCTTGACTCTCTCAGCAAGTTGCTTCCTGACAAACGGACCCCTCCCACTCCTTGTGCTAAAAGCACCTATTAGGTTCAGCAGTCTAAAGCAAAAGTAGGCCCTAAAAAATTGCTTAGAAAGGTCTACATTAACTTAACAAAGACAAATGCTAGTCTTCCATTGTCTGGGTGAACCTGTGTCCTGTTTTGCTGTCTGTTAGCCACTATCCCTCCAAGCTGTGCTCTCTGGCTATCACCAATACATGTCCCTTGGTCAGGATGGTCCAAAAAAAATCTGCCCCTTGAAATGTATTTGGGCACTATGAAAACTATTACCCTATTCATAAGTTTTGACTTACTCCATACTTTTGAAGGAGATAGGGGATCAAGTGAGGGTTGTGTAATTTGGATACCTGCTTTTAACTGCCTGTACACATGGAAGGAATTGATTTCTTTAATTTTCTGACTGAGTGAGGTAGCAGAACAAGTATGGACAAATGAGCAACAGTGACTTGTGCAGATTTAGGTGTTTACTGATACAACTGCCCAAAGAAGTAAATCCATGAGCAAAGAGACTTTTTAGAGATTTGTATTCATAAGATGAAAAGCTTCTGAAAGAATGTAACAACTCTGGGACTAAACTGCCTTTCCATTGCCATGATCTTCTGCTTCTCCTGATTGTGAATGCTGAAAGTCTACTCTGTTTCCCCAGGGTCCTGATAAAAAATTCATTGTCAGAACTGGAAAGGCAGAAAACTAGCAAAGACAAAACCCCAAACAAACAAAACTCTCAAACCCCCAAACAAGGAAAGGAGATCTCTTAATTATAGTTGCACCCTAAGCAGATGTTAACAAGTCTATTTAAACCTTTTTAGACTGTAATCTGCTGCTGGCCTCCTGTCCTCATCTAACTTGGCATTTCCCTGATCAGCTAATTCTGCCCTGATTAGCATTTCAGAAATACACAGGTTTTGTCAAATACAGCTTCAGAAGCTGTTTTGGGATACCCTTTGGGTGGTTGGTTTTTGTGAGCTGCAGATTACAAAGGATGATTTCCCAGCCTATTCCATTATATTTATTCTGGCTTTGATTCAACATGAGAAATGATTCATGACATTGAAATGCACCACATGGATGGACCTCACACAGTTGCATTGCCACTGGTTGGATGGTCTCAGCCGTGGTCATTATCCTGCTGCAGTACCAACATCAGCCCACTCCCAGTGTCCTCCTTCCTTGGCAGGAGAGTACCTGTTTCTCTGGCTGAACAACCTCTTTAAAGAGACAAAGAAGAGGTTTCTCTCTCCTGTATCTCCCCACCGCTTCTCTCTTGTGGAGAGGGCAGGGATCTGGTTCTGTGCTTGGAGAAGTAGGAAATGGAGAGCTTGCTTCCTCATAGAAATGTAGGGGGGGGGGGGGAATTTCCTTAAGTTGTTTTCAAGTTGTTGAGAAAATTTGGGAAAAACTCTCCCCTTAAAATGCCTGTTCAGCTGAGGATTTTGGTGTAACTGAATTCAGTGCAGTGTTTTTTCTTTGTGGAGTGTCATGGTTTAACCCCAGCCAGCAACCAAGCCCCACACAGCCGCTCATTCACTCTTCCCCAGTGGGATGGAGGAGAGTATCAGAAGAGTAAAAGTGAGAAAACTCGTGGGTTGAGAAAAAGACAGTTTAATAGGTAAAGCAAAAGCCGCGCACACAAGCAAAGCAAAACAAGGAATTCATTCACTCCTTCCCATGGGCAGGCAGGTGTTCAGCCATCCCCAGGAAAGCAGGGCTCCATCACACGTAACGGGTACTTGGAAAGACAAATGCCATCACTCCGAATGTCCCCCCTTCCTTCTTCTTCCCCCAGCTTTATATGCTGAGCATGACGTCATATGGTGTGGAATATCCCTTTGGTCAGTTGGGGTCAGCTGTCCCGGCCATGTCCCCTCCCAACTCCTTGTGCCCCCCCAGCCTGCTCGCTGGTGGGGTGGGGTGAGAGGCAGAAAAGGCCTTGACTCTGTGTCAGCACTGCTCAGCAGGAACGAAAACATCCCTGTGTTATCAACACTGTTTTCAGCACAAATCCAAAACGTAGCCCCATACGAGCTGCTATGAAGAAAATGAACTCTACCCCAGCCACAACCAGCACATGGAGAAAGAGGGTCCTTTTTTTCCAGGCCATATTTTGTGCATTGCTTCAACAAAGAACAGGCATTTTCTTTCCCTGGACTTCTGAATATACACTGCTTCTATAGGACCTTGACAAGTCTCCGAAATAACCAAACTTAGAATAGCTTCTGAAGTGCCTAAACACCATTGGGAAAAGACATATAGGTAGAAGTTTTCATGAGAGCTGAACATAGATGAAACAGGGTTTTCAGAACTGATCGGCAATAATGTAGGTGGCTAATTTCTCTGAAGTGTATTGAATGTTGAAGTGCTTTGAAAATCTGAGAAGAAATGTCAATGTCACCATTGCTGCTCATTGTGGAATGACTTTAGAAATTTGGCTTTAAATTAGGGTGTTTGAAGATCTGGCCTAAGAGCAAGAGTTACCAAAGAAGCAAATAAACTTATTTTGGCCTTCTTTTCAGATGAGGTGCCTAAAGGCAAGCTCTTAAGTGAGCATTTCTAATGTCTGAATTTGTGAATTGATTTTCAGAATATCACCTTGCTGTCTAATTGTCACTTTGCACACTCTAAGTTCTAAAATACAGGCTAGTTCAGTTCATGTTGTTTAGCAAATTCTAATGTAGTAGGAATGTCAATGGCATCCACTCTCTATAAGCATAGCTTTCACCTCAGGTTCCTCCACTGATTCAATTTTTAAGCTGAAATTCAGGTTTATTTTTATGTTTACAGTCTGAACTACAATGTTTTGTATTTATTGCATTCTTATTCTGCTGAGATGCCAAGAGACTGCCATGATATGATTCACACAACTGGGGTTCTGCTTACTTGACTATATCAAAATAATAGCAACAAAGATCAAGTTCATCCCTGATGCACCTCCTGAAAGTGAGGACCATTCTGCTGAGGAGTCAATATAGCTCATTAGTTGTATCCCTATGCAACTCCTGCTGCTGCTGCTTATTGAAGAGTCAGAACTCCTGCATCCAGAATAGCATCCCAGGAGTGTTACTCTTCACCTTCTGGAAACCTGGCCTAAAGCGAAGATGTTGTGATGTAAAAACTGCTCAGCTCTGAGCCACAGTCTTGCGAGTAGTATTCTGGCATCTGGCTCTAAGGGAGCACTGAGCTTCTGACACTGAAGAGAGTAACAAGTAGTCAGCACCTCTTAAATTCAGGTCTTTGCTCCTGGTGGGCTGAAAGAAAACCAAACACGGCAGACTGATCTTGGGAGCGTTCAGACTCTTGGAGATAACAGAAAGTTTGGGAGGAACTTTGGATCAAGTCCTGTCTTATCTGACCTGATTTGCTTATTCCTAGGCAGCACGTATCACTCTCTGAACATCCCTTGTTAGGAGCGCAGGCTACATTTCTGGAGCAGCAGCTTCATTCTGTACAACTAGTACTTTCTCTTTTTAAATGTGTAACTGGCCTGAAAGTTGGAGTGGCTAACTCTGCTAATTACATGAAACTCTTTAATATGATGCTGGAGGTGTTAAACAATTGTACCTGCATTAAATATGCTGTGCGTACGCAAATGTGGCACACAGATTGCAAGTTCTAAAATTTATCAGGCAGACTAATTATTTAAATGTGAGCTATAGGTTACATAAATAAATAGCTCTCCCTCAGTAAATGGCAAGGTGTCATGGTGTTAGCCATGTGGCTTGTAGCAGAGTAGAATTAATGTTAACACTTCTGTAGCTTTCTTTCTCTGATTAGTAATTCTTTCGATGTTGGTAGATGAGCTGAATTTATGAAAGTTTTGCCTGCCCTCTAGGTCTCTGTTTTGTATTCCTTGTGCATTGCAGCCTGCTTTTGACTCTGGCAGCAATGTTAGATACTAAAACCAGGAATAGCTAAGGCTCCCTGCTCAGCTTGTGGAGTGAGGCAGATTCAAACCAAACTGGCAACTTCCCCTGGGGCAAGATCTCCACTCCCCCAGCTCCCATAACCGGGTCCTCCAGCTACAGAAGCAGCCTGTTTGCAATTAGCAGCATGTATATCATAGATTAATGACATAGAATTGCATGTACAAAGAAAATAGAGATCACTGTCGTAATGAATAAGGAATTTGCCAAGGTGGGCTCCTTGCATTTTGCTGTTATACGTATGCTGCAGGAAAGATGCATGTATGTTCACACAGAGGCACAAAGTGATAATATGCTGCCTGCAACTTTTTAGGATGGTTTTTGAGTGCAGAGTTATGAAAGCTCAGAAAATCCTATATGAGAAAAGCTGCTCTAGCTAGTCAGAGTGAGTTGCATTAAAGTTTCTTGCTGTTATTAGTTTTAAATTCACTTACGCCTGCTTCAGTTTCGTTCCCTGAGGCACCTGCTCTGGTGGTTTTGTGGCAGCAACGCTGCAGAGGGTGGGGAGTGTTAAGTGACAGGTTGCACATTCCTCCTCGGTCTCCTAGAAGTGGCTGTTTTTTTCTCCAGTCATGCTAATTTACATTCAGCTTTCAAAATGAAACTTGAGCAGGCATCCTCCCTCTCCTTCCCCATCTGCCCTAATTCCCACTCCTCCTTTTCTGCTGCACCAGCCTAATCGCCTGATTTCATGAAAGTGAAAACCAGGTGAGTGTTTCACTTGCTCTTCACTTAAGGGGAATCTGCGGGCCTGATCCTGCAACCTTCAATGGCGGTTCCGGCAAACAACAGGGAAGGTGCTCAGCACTTTATGGGATGTGCTCAGCCATTTGCAGACTTGCAGCCCGGGCAGGCACTGCCGTACTCTCCTGCAGCACTGCATTGCAGGGAGGCCCTTGTCCATCCGTTTCGTGGTGGATTTAGGAGGAGGAACCTGGTTTCATGGCAATCATTCAGCAGCAATGTCTGCGTTAGGCCCAGTGGAAGCAATTGGATTAACTCAGTTAGTACAAGGGATTAAAAGAAGCCAGATGCTGTCTTAATGGACAAGCATAAGGCAAAGTTGCAAACCTGGCCTTTTGGGGAAATTGAAAGCACTTTAGTTCAGGTTAAGCTTAGAGGGTTGAGAAAGAAATTGTCTATTAGTCTCAAACGAGGCTGACAGTACACCCACACCGAGCTTGCAGATGCTCCACACCCACCAGGCAGAGCTGCGCATTAACCTGCCAGCAACACAGGGGCACGCGCTTCCCCTCACAGCCTGGCTCGGGCTCACGGAGCCGCACAAGGAGCAACCCAGAGGTCACTGAGCCGCTTCCCCTGAGACCAGCTCTCAGACTGGCACAAACAGGGCATGTCTGTACGATGCAAGGTCTGTTTGGTCCGAACGAGACTCTGCGGGACTGCTGTTTGCTCCTCATCCCTCCAGCACTGGGCTGGAAGGTGAGTAGGGGCAGGATTCGGTCACCTTAGCAACCCCTCAGCCAGCACTTCTGGAGAAAACATTGCACCAGGTTTAGGCCAACCAAATCCTTTCCTCAGCCCCCAGAGGAAGGGGAAAGAGGGAGGCAGGTTGTGAGCCTGCGTTACAAGCTGCTTTCAGCTCTGATCCTGGGACAGCAGATCAGCATGTCGAGGCTGACGATGAAACCGTGCTGTAACCCTTCACAGGTAACCTTTGTGTTCAGTGAAAACTGAGGTTGCTTTGCTGGTCTTTTCCTAGCCCAAAGAAAGGGAACAGACACTAATACCAACTTCAGCTCTTTCTGTTTTCATTTTATTTTGTGGACAGAGACACTTGTGAATCATGAAAGCTGCTGTTAAGGTCCAGTTTCAAGCCCTGCATAAAGTTACACTGTTTAAAATTATTTAAATTCCTTCACTACTAAATATTTCCTGGAAACACTTCTTTCTTTTTTTTTTTTGTCTTCTGAGCACTTTTTATATTTTATACAAGGTGTTTAGCTGCAAACATGGAAGGCCATACAAATAAGACCAAGCCAGCTGCACAGATTTTGCACACTTTAATTAAGTTGTAGGGCTTCAAATGAATTTGGCTCCAGTTTCTGATGCTTCTATGCCCTGTATTCTGTTCCAGTGTGGATGTTAAATCGTGCAGAAATGGAGCGTGACCTAACTTTCATGTCATTTGATCTGGCAGTAGCTGTTTTTGTGTAACTAATTTAAAAAGATTGATTGTTGGTTAATTACATTAATGAACTGAACCAACATGGGCACAGACCAGAGCGCAGCAGTCTCCTAAACAGTCATTAAGAATAGACATCTATCTTTTCACCTGCTTGTACAGCCTCCTGTTGGGTGGCAGAGTGTGTGGAATCGTAATTCTGAAGGTTAAACGACTTAGGGACATAATAACAAACTGTTCACCTCTGCTACCCTTCTGCCCATATGGCCCTGCTAGTCACAGTCCAAGTCCATTTGGACAAACTGTCTGTTGAAAGGTCTCCAGGACAAGTTTGGTGGTTTCAGCTGGGTTCCTGGCAAACGCCGGCGAGCATTACGAATCCACCAAAGTTCCCTGGTTGAAAGGATGTTGTGGATTTAAACAATTTTGAAAGAACTCCTTTCCCAATTAGGGTAATTCATGCTTATCAAGGTGAAAGTGTACTAGAGAACAGTTTGCTCTTCTCTCTAGCCAGTTCATGAATATGAAGAAAGATTGAATCAATAATACATTTCTGTAATTAAATTGGTAAGTTAAAAGGATCGAGTTCTTGTTTTAGCAAACAGTCAATGGAAGATGCATTTCTGCGTGTTTATCAGTGTTGGCCTTGTAGCCATTCACTACACTTAGGTGGGAGATGTGCAAATGTTGCATGCCTTGCAAGGGCTTATACAAGAAGCACTTTAAGAGGTTAAGAAAAAGTTTGAGACAGGGACATCGGTACCTTTTCTAACCTGATTTCAAAATATTACACAGTGAATAAAGGCAATGGAATGCATTTTATTTTATTTTGAAGTTTGGGACATACTATTGTATATCGTTTGCCATTATTAGCACATCTGCTTGCCAGATTTCTACAGGTCATGAAGGACTTAACCTGAAGTTAGTAAGAGTGTTGCCACTGGCTTGAGCAAAAAGGGAACTAGCACAGGGCTGCATATTATGAAAGATGACGAGAAAAATCCTAGTTACTTGGGAAATCAAGAATGAAAGTACTTTTGCACTGGTAGCCTGAGAGAACTTATTAGCTTGTATAGGTTGTTGTCAAAATCTTCAAAGGTGACTTGTGTTGGTGCTGATACCATGGTATTCTGCAAGGCCTGATCCAACAGCTGCTGAGACCAAGGAGTCGTTACAGGGATTTCAGTCACCTTTGGGTGACGTTGTAGGTGACCTATGAAGTTTGATTTTCAAGGAGGCTGTTTACTTCCACAAAACCATTTTGTATCCCAAATTCAACAACGTGTGCGGGAAGTAAGTCAAAGAAAAATAGGATTGACCAGCAGTTACATAGTCCATGCCGAAAATCTGCTTTCTTGATTCTCAGCTCCCTCACTGGATATGCCATTCAAAAGGTTTGAGGTGACAAGGAGGAGACTTACTCCTGTGGGTTGTTTGGAGACTGGTCCTGCTTCCCCAAGGTCCCAGAGACCTTGGTGGACTGTTGAGGGGTGAACAGCTGAGCAGCTGCATAAGGGATTTCAGGCATTGGTTCATAACAGCTTAAAAATACTTTAAATGCGAGGTGAAGAAGTTGTGGAATGACACATATGCAAATGATGTTAAATTACGGTTTTATCTAAGATCTTCTGTTTCAAGCTAATTGAAAGACAGAGGCCACTGCTGCAGGAGGAAAATATGAAAAGAAAACTATACTGAAACATAAAAGTGTTTCTGATCAAGTAAAATTCTGTTTCTGTTGAATGTTTTATTTTGTTCCAGTCACATAAATTACCATCTTTGAAATACTAAAACTCCCACAATCAGCTTTTTATAACAGAAAATAATTTACATTTAAAAGGTTTAACTGAAGCAGCTAAACCTTAGAGATGAATGTGCACATTTGGCAATAAAACAGGAAAACAGCCCATGTTTTGGAACCCATAGCTACTATATATAATTTTAATATTATAAATAACTAAATACAGTCTAGTGAGTGCTATAGGTAAGCACAGAGATATTTGCTAGCTCTTGGGAAATGTATCCCTCAAGGTATAAAATGCCTCAGTAGTGACACAGAGCCTCAGAAATCTCCCTTAGCACGGATAGATACTGCGACGGAAAGCATCGTGGCTTGAATGCATTTCATCCTCTGCAGAAAGTTATGAGGCTCGGTCACGTTACCGTCACTGGAAACCTTTTCCTTCTCTTTGCAGTAGCACCTCTCTTCCATCTTTAACTAATGAAAGAGGAGACAGGGACAGTATTTTAATTCTGTGGGAACCTTGTCATCATCCTAGAAGAAGTTGCAACAGTTGCCTAAAAAGACAATAACCACAAAAATTAGAGATAATGATTTCCCTCTCAGAATAAGAGTAACTGGTATGCAAGGCTTGTCTTCCCCCTGCCACATCCAGTCCTGATTTATCTTCTCTCATTTTCCTCCAACTTCCCTACCCCCTGCATTAAAGGGGGAGTGGGCCATTGCTGCAGTAATGCTCTTATTCCCTGCTAGTGGAGAGAAGATATATTTCAGTTTTATGCTCTCCTCAAATGTCCTCAGACACATGGAAGAAATATCTTACAGGTGTTTGTATCATTGCAGATATTCCAGAGAATTGAAAACCCTCTGTGTTCCAACAATAATCTTTCCCTTGACCTAAGTGTACTTTATATCTCAGCTGGGGTGCCGAGTCCTGCCGTTATTGGAGTCAGTGAAAAAATGGGTGGAAGTTTCAGCAAAATGGGGATGAGACCCTGGGTGTTAATTGTGGGGCTGTAGGGCTGACGTTGTGGGAGAAGCTGTACGCAACTTTGTACATAACAGCACTCTGTCCCCTCCGAGGGAGCTGGACCTTTCTTGACATCTACAAGATTCGCCTGGGGGGGGGTTATCCTTGCTCTTATTAATATCACAAAGTAAATTAACATTATGTTGCCCTTCATAGCAGACCTTTTAGGGGTCTCCCATCCTTTTCATTTAGACCGGGCCTCTGAGGGAACAACCCAGTAATAACACACTGGTGTGATAGTTAGTAAGCACATTCTACATAATTACAATGTTAGCATCTCAGGGGGGAAATGAAAGCTTGTGCTGTCCCTTTAATAGGAGAATTTGATAATCCTCTTAGCATTTTCTCTTTTGGCTGATAATATTTCACAGAATTTTACTTTGTAAAATATTCCTAAAGGGAGGCTTAGGCAATAATGCACAGATTATGGAAATGACTCTCATTAAGTATAGGGAGAGACTTCGGCAAAGCCATGAACTGCTTCGAAACATGTAACCCCCATTAGGAGCTTCATTTAAATGTTTATTCACAGAGCAGTAAATGTTTATTATAGAACATTTTATTGAAACATAAATTAAAGAACCCTAATTATACATATCACAAGTGTTAAAACAATATGCATTTATCAAGACTTAACTAAAGATCAGAGGTGAGGGGAAATGCAATTGTGCTTTCATTTGCATCTCAGCAACATTAAATTTGCACAAAAACACCTGAGCAAAGTGACCCTGAGGGAAGGCAAATGCGCAGGACCTCAAGGCAGGTGCTCCCCAGCTGTCCCTAAGCCTGCACCACCTTCCTGAGCAGCTTCAGATGCACCTTCATTGGTTTGTGCATCAGCCTTACCATCTGTAAAATGGAAGTGATACTTTATACAGGGGCTGCCAGGGTTTAGGTTTGGTTTTGCAGTTCTTTGGTATTCAGGGGGTAGAAGATGCTGTACAGGTCTCACAGTGTTCTGATCGTAGCGTTGCTGGCATATAATCCAGGAAACATGGCGTAGCCGTTTCCCCATCAGGGTCCTTGGTTGGACCAAGGTGTTGTTCTTCCTATTGATTCACACAGAGTAATGGTTGATGCTCCAGCAGGTCTGGACGTGTCCTGTCCTGTCCTGTCCACTGTGGGTGCTGGTTAGGTGGTAGGCACCGAATAATGGCAGATGAAAGGTGATGGTCCTTGGCCTGACCTTCCTACCACCATGTGTCGACCCTCATTCCTAGAGTTGCGGACCAGGTTAGAGGTCAGGAAATATCAGTTCAGAAGCACCATCCCACCTTTATTTCCATTTGGTTTATTCATTTGCTGCCTTTCAGAGGATCTCACAGGAGATGTCCAAATTACATTTGAATCACCATTTCCAATGAACAGGCTAATTACCCTCATTATTGTGCCAGTTTTCTTGGGTTTGGGGCTGGGGGGGGGAGGAGTTGGCAGTTCTCTTTCAAATGTTAACGTTGCCTTCAGCTGTGGAAGTTATAACTGTAGATCTCAAGTGGGTTTAAAATCTTTCTATGCATATTTTCATTAGGTCTAGGACTCTTTTCTAGCTCATCCACAGTTCATTTCTTTAAAACTTTATAGAAGTTGACAGATATATTATTTATTGAGGATGCTGAATCTGTACATTTCTCAATCTACATGTTTGAAGATGTACTCTGCTGCAAGTCCCCCACTTGGTTTCGTTTCTGATATATTTGCAAATTCTCTTAATTTTGTTGCTTTACCAAGTACATGTTCTCTGTGCTGAGCAAGTATCTTGATACTCACACTTCCAGAGGCAAATTCACGGCATAAATGTTGGTAGGGCTCATTGCAAAGCTTTCTTTTTTCCCTCCTAAGGGTATGTGTACAGTGCAGTGCCATGCAGAGGTACTGCAAGTACCTGAAAGGGTCCTCACGCTGCAGCATGGTAGCATCTGAACAGCCTATGTGGCCTCCTCTCCCCAGACTTGTTCCAGTTTCTTCTGTTTTCTTTCTTTGCACCCTCTTTCTGCAGGACTTTTTTGATTCACAAAACTTCTACCACCATCTCTGTTCTATCAGTAGCTCCTACCCTTCCTGTTCTCTGGTGGCTTTTCTAGTCCATTCCCACCTGCATGTCTGCTGTTTCCTCTGCTGTTGCCCTGGGCTTTCTGAGACAGATACAGGTTTCCCTGTGCTTCCCTTCCAAAGTGTCCCTCTGTCCCTCTGCACATACTTCTCTCATGTCTGGCAGTCTGTGCCACTCCTTTCTGTCTGTATCACATCCTTATGTTTCTCATGATGCTAGAAAAGCAAGCTTTGGTTTTGTGTTTTAATAAACCAGAGCCAAAGCAAAGGTGTTACAAGAGTGTGTTAGTCTGTGCAGCCTTCCTGGGTTTGGAGCAACTTCTACCACCAGAATGCCAGAGCTGCCATGTGGGGAGAAGGCGCCGAGTGTCTGCATCTATACAGCTTCGTGCATGAGGTTTTAGTGAAGCTGGAAAGGAAAATGCTGATTCTTAGAAACAGGGCATTTTTGTAGGAAAGGAGTTGTTTCAAGTAGTTTCCTGTCATGTTTTAATATTTTATAAAAATTAGGTCTTTTAAAGTGGTCTTACTTTATGAAATTTATAAGTCCTGGAAATGTAAAAAAAAAAAAAAAAAAAGAAAAATATTAATGTTGGCAATAACTTTGAAGGCTGTGAAAACTGAGTATTTTAATTGACCAAAACTCTTTTTTTTCCAAATATTGGATAGGACTATTTTTATTTTTTAATTTGTTTCTCCATCCCAACCCAATTCAGGACTAGGAAAAATGTCAAGAATTCATAAATACTCACTGAACAGAAATTATTTTCCCATGAAGATGTCTTTGCCTCAGCCTGCAAGTCAAGGGTCCTAGAAATTGGCTTGCAATGCCTAGAAAGAGCAACTGTACTGAGCCTGCTAGCGTCTGGGTAATGCCATGTATTTTCGGGGACAGCAGAGGGACTGCTTTCTGTTAATGAGCTATGGATATACAGGCAGGGCTTTCCACGGAATAATTTTGTAACAGGGATAATTGAGCAGTTAATCAAGAATAGCAAACAAGGGCTCCATGGAAGCCCAGTTTACAGAGAGGACAAAATTGCTCTATTTTTCATGTGGCTATCTCAGTATTATGGTTGATTTTCTTTATCACTTGCTAACAGTCTTACTTGGAGAATGGTTATTAGTTTGGAATTTCTACAGTTAATCTGGTAGTTTAGAAGAAGCATTATCACAGCCTCCCATGGGAAGCCCATGTGTCTGTAATGGACAGGGGACTCTGCAACAAACAAGTTGTTATCTGCAAACCACCATCCTTTTTCCCAGCGAACTGGCTGATGGGGGTCTCCTGGCCAGCAAGTCTTGCTGCCTGCAGCCGCTAATGCCCTTCCTGCCCTTCCACCTGCCTGAACACGACAGTGGCAGGGACATTGGGGTTTACTCTTCGTGGCCCTCCGTGCCCCACATCACGGCTTTTCCCGATCTTGCTGCACCATGAGACCGTGGAAGCCCACGGCTGCAAAGCTTTGTCTCTGTAGAAAGAAGGAAAAGTAACAAGGGAAAGGATTAAGCTGCTGAAAGGCATCTGGTTTCGCTGCGTGAAGGCACAGCTCAGCCACATAATGCTTTTGTAGGTGTGGGGGGAACAGCCCTTCCTCTGCCAACTTTTTGGCAGTCCCCCTGTCCTCAAGGTTGCGTGACCCGTTGCCAGTTTGTATGTATTTATCCTATGGCAACATTTACTGCTAATAGACCCTGGGTGTGTGCTGAGGAGCTCTCGTACAGGCTATTATCTCCCTTTCTGTTGGAAGCTGAGCTTTGTTGCTCTGCTAACCAGCACAGCAGCTGAGCGAACACAACATAATGTTCATGAATTATTGCAGGCAATGTCCATGTCCTCCCCAGTGGTGTGTGGCAGGGTCATCTGCTCTTCACTATTCTGGTCTACCCAGGAAATCTCTTTCAGTGTCTATTTTTGCCTAGTATTTTCGTTTTACATCCAGTGCAGTGGTGACACATTGGTTATTCGACCATAATTCAGTATATAAAAACAGACGTAACTAGGAACATTGCTTTCTGCATGGCCTTGAGTGCTGAAGCAAAACTCAGCTGACCCGAGTGGGTGTTTTTCCAACAAAACAGGCTCCAGGTTTTTTGGCTGACACTTTTGCGAGCATTTTGCAGCCCCAGTTCACTGGAAATCGACTTTAGATGTGTAATCTCACAAATGCCTGTGCTGCTGCCAGTTTTCAGCAGTGGTGGGATGGGTGCGCTCCGGAGTGCCCGTCAGCAGCCCCACACTCCCACAGTCATGCTGGGAACACCGTGGGGCTCGAGTTGAGGATCCCCTCATGGCGGTGGGAGGTCAGAGATGGCACGTGCTGGCTCTGGCTCACAATTTCCTCATGGCACTACAGACTTGTTCCTTGCAGTATTTTTTCTAATTCTCTTGCCATTCATGGTTTAAAGATCTTGAAAAAACGTCTCTTAAGAGTGATTTTGCATCACTTGATAATTCTCACCATTAGAAGTTTCTCACACTGAGATTTCATTTATAATGTGGTAGCCACCATGAAAACAGAGGAAGCTACAGTCCCAGCCCTGCAAAACTGTCAGTCTAATAATTTTAATTTTGAAGGTGCTATAAAATTCAGCTCCCGCAGCCTCCTTCCAGCTGCTGCTGTCACAGACATCCCTGGCAGGAAACCTTGTCCCCAGTATCAGAAGCAACTGGGTCTCAGGCATCTTTGACCCACATGGTGTACCCCACCTGGGGACATATTGCTGTGTCCCCATGTTGTCATACCCAGTGTGCCGGTCTCCTGCGATTGTGCGCAGCTTTCTCCATCAGTGTCTGACAAGAAGAGGGAATGGTAGCTAACACTCTAAGCAATGCAAACGTGTGTCTGCATTTTTTCTACCCTGATGCGGGTGATATTGATTGGTCCATTAATGTAAATGCCTTGGCTGTTGTATGTTGCTTTTCTTGCTTATTAATCAAAATAATGCAAAATGAGGGGAAAGCAATTTTTTAGGAAAAAATGAAATACAATCAACAGTGATTGAATACAGACTGCTGCAATGTGATGGGGCTGTCTGCCACCCACTGCAAAATGAGGGAAAGCAATTTTTTAGGAAAAAAATGAAATACAATCAACAGTGATTGAATACAGACTGCTGCAATGTGATGGGGCTGTCTGCCACCCACCAGACATGAGGATACCCACAATAACTGGGGAAAAAGTTGAAATGCTTTATTTTGACATTTTGTGTACACACTGTTTGGAATTTTCGTCTCCAAGCAGTGTTTTGAGGGAAGATTTGCCTAAATCTGTTTGTTTGGTTAAAAAAAAAATGCAGCCAAATGTTTTGTTTGTATCTACTGACACATTTCAGTCAACTGCAAATGTCTTTTTTGGACGTGCAGGTTTTTGTTTCGCCTGGAAAACAAAATGGAAGGAAGCAACTTTAATTTGCGGGCACCTTGAAGTTATTTCTGCTACCTACAGTTGTGGAGACCTCCCTGTAGCCAGCAGCAGATGCAAAACACTGAGACGTATACATAATATCCAGGATGCAAATACTCCCACTGAACCAATTCACAGGTTGGAAATCGAGCTGGTGCTTAAGTGCCTTGGCGGATTGAGGCTTTAACAATAACAAATAGCACTAAGGAGCAAAAATGATCAATTAAAGAACTCCTAATGAACCAAAATACCAGCCTCCCCAAGTTGGGAAGTCCAGAAGCTGAAAGGCAGATTAGAGAAGGTGTGAAATCCCCTTGTTCGGTGTTTCTCACTATGTGGTAACCACTGCTCTGTGCTGCTTGTATTTCCCTGTGTTTTCTCGGTAAAGCTGAAGAGAAGGAAACTACTTGAGACACTGTTGCCGATCCTGTTCGTTTCTGTTACACAAAGAGTAGGGAGAATCCAGATATTTATTTATGTTCCATGCACAGAATGTAAAAAAAAAAAAAAAAGGGATGTCTGGAAAAAATTACTCTCTTTTAAATTGTTTGTAGTTACCTCAAACCTTGGAAATACTCATTTGTTTTCTGATACAGTTGATGGATTTTGCTGTGCAGCCTGGCATTGTGTAAGAACGTAATGCATGTAGTAAAGGTGACTAACCCCTGAGAACGTCCCCACTGATGCCAAGTGGCCCATATGCTGTCATAAACACTTTTTCATCTCTTTTTCATGCTGATCACAAGAGCCCATTTTGGGTAGAAGATCACATTAGGCTCATTCATTACCTGCTGTGCTGGTCTGTGCATCTGCAGTGCAGCGTGTCTGCACTGAGCTTCGGACTACATCCCTGCATGCTTTCTGATATTCCAAATTGTCTGTCGTGGGTATACAGATCTTCTCCTGTGTGCATCCTGGAACATTCTGCCACAGAAATAAAAATTACTCGTAAAGGTGGCTGAACTTCTTGGGGATATGGTTGTTGAGAGCTGATATTAGACCATATATATATCACCAAGAGAAATTCCTGAAAATTGATATTTGTAGCAAAGCTATCACTCCTTGTAGCAGAAGAGAAAGAAACTGACTGGCAGATTATTCTCTATTTTTATGAATAAATTTAAAATCTAATGAGAACCACGGGTGTGACACACTAGTGAAATTTTACAGTACCACTGCAAACTTTGATCTTCACTTTTTTTTTTTCTTGAAAGACTGTCTTTGTCCAAAAGCAAAATTTCAGGCCTAGGGCTACTGAAGACCATCTTTAAACTTGTCTTGTGATTTTGAGCAATACATCATGAGAGCAGTGATGTTCAGATGATACATTGCCCTAATACATCACAAGAGCACTATCGCTCTCATGATATATTAGTATAATACACTATCAGAACACTATCACTGATGTATTACTCAAAAACACAGTTTTTAACCCTCAAGAATCATCCTCATCTCTAGGCTGAATACACTGAAAGCTATGGATAATGATAAGAATAAGCAATCGCATATTGCGTTTCTCTAGGGTAAGCTGAGAAAAAAAAAAGAGTGGTGTTCAGAATATTTCATTAACTGAAACATCCTTGTAATTTCATTTTATTCACTGTGCAAATATTTTTATGGATTGAAGCTAACACAATATAGGTATGTTTGAATTTTCTTACAAATAGACTAAGAAAACCTTTTTTTTGATTTTGGATTTCGTTATAGGCTTGAGCCATGTTTTGAGAATGTTTCAGTGAGGTGCATGAATTTCAGCTGGTTTCTACCTCATCAAATTGAGTCAGGTGCAAGCTGTCTAAATTCTATGTAAAGCATTTGTTTCTGATGCAGTCTTTTTTTTAAAAGGATTTAGGCACCATCTAAAAAGATCTGGAGACACATAACTGTGATCTGTCACTCAGATCCTTTGCTGCCTCTCCTCAATGAGGTGTTGGGTTTTTTTTCCTGAAGAATTATTCTCAGTTGGTTTGGGTTTTTTTCCTCCCAAAAGAGAGTGAAAGAGAAAAGGGAAAAGATAAAAGAATGCTTTGCAATGTTGTAGCTGAACTTACTGCAGAAAAGCAGATAGATGAGCATTTCATTTCCTAGTAGAGTTTGAGTCTTGAGAATCTTGAATTACCCTTCCTATATGGTATGAAGAGACTGTCATAATCTCTTAACAGAAAAAAAATATAGTCACAGTAGTAATACAACATCAAGTTGGCAAGGTGGCAAGTCATATATTTGCTTGCTTGTCCATATTTTTGTTCCTTTTCCCCATATCTCATCAGCTTTTGTGACAAAAATACATTGCCCCTCACCTCCCTCCCATACCGGGTAGCCCAAGGCTGCCTGTGCAGCTTATAGTCCTTAGCTCTGCTACCCCCCGAGCGATGGCCCTGCCATCAGGAGAGTGATGCTCATGCTTCAGGCTCTGCAAAACTGGGCTCATAATTCTTGTGCCTTGTAGGTTTGGGACCACTTGGTGCACTGGAGCCCGTGTCCCTGCAGGCGTGTGCCCCCAGCACGCACCTCATACCACTGGGGCCTTCAGTCTGTTATATTCGGGCTACAACCTCCCAGGGGGAAAAGCAAAACATTAAAGTCTTTTTAACCTTGCGAAAGACATTGCATTAGCGGTGCTGAACAGCCTAGTGCATGTCCTTTTCTGACAGCCTTTCTACCTACGTGGTCTCCGTTATGTACCATCGGCTCCTCCATCCCCTGACCTGTGCAGCACAGCACTGAGCCTGGGGCTGCCCACACGAGCCCTCTACCCACACCTGCTACAGCTGTGTCCCATCACCGGCACCTTCTTATTCTTGTCGGTTTTGAAGTCACAACACGCAGCTCTGAGGTACATTGTCATTTCAAAGCTGTGGCTAAATACATCTCTGACTGACAACTATGAATAATTCCACAGAGCCCCTAAACTTCCAGGCATTTCACTCTGAAGCTCATATAATACAGCAGAACTGCTCTCTCACGTTTTTCATCTTTTATATTCTCCAAAGAGTTGAGATACAGTTATGGAACAGGTTAATGTATTTTCCTCTGAAAATAATGCTGTGGGAGCCTGTGCACGGTTACTTGTATGTGTGGAGAATAATGCTGACAATCCAGAAAAGAAAGTCATGAGCTTGATAATCACCATTATTTTGTTTCATGTTTTCAGCATGTTCATGTCCATGTCCTTCCAAGGAGGGCCGGAGACTTCAGCAGGAATGACGATGTCTACAAGGAGGTAAGGGCTGCACTCCATTTCTTGTTCAGAGTTGGGTTTGCTGTTAGAAAATCATCTTAATGATACAGGCCCTACCTTGAGTGGAGGTAGTGGGATCTCTGCATCTTTATTGGTTGCAAAGAGCCTGCGATAGCACCAAGCCCTACACTGGGGTTTCCTTGTGAGCTCTGGGTCAAGCTGTGGTCACACAGGCTCCCGAGGGAGGATGCTGTCGACTTCTTTGGTACTTCAGTCTGTCACCATACACAGAGCGAGATGACATCTCTACCAATAGCTGTGTTCTCTTATTTTAAGGGTATGGGGAAAAAGGGTGACCACGCGGTTAGCCTGGCATGCAGGGAGCATGTCCTACCCCGTCTGCCAGCCTGGGGTGCCAAACTTCCCCCTTCCAACAAGGGAAAACACAGGCGGCTCGTTACAACTCAATCAGAAATTGCCTTCCGGCCTGCTTTTTGTAGGGCTCTGCTCATGCTCTGGACAAATCACATCATAGCCCCAAAGATAAAAATTAAAGAGCAACTATGCATATAGATGTAATAATATATGCATGTGCGCAGATTGTGCAGCGGAGCTGGGGACATGAGCTGTTCCAGTGTGACTGAATTACTGGCTTTTGTTTAAATGAACAATTGTACTGGCATTAACAAAAAGTTTTCCCCAGCTTGACAGCTGTCACAATGAGTTAATGAAAAAAATCTCACTATTGTTACATTTACAGATGGTTCTTAGTGGGTTTGGTAGGATCCTCTATCTCAAATATGACATCTCCTTCTCTTTCTGAAAGTAATTAATATAAACTTGTTCAGTGCTACTGCAATACCATCTGCTTGAAGGAGAATTCATGACATTTTCTGCTTTTGTATTTTTTCCTTTGTGATATATACATGATGACAACTCTCCACTCACAAAAAAAAGATAGTGTATTTTAAAGTTTTCTAATGACTTAACTATGCAAAAGTGGTGAAAAAATTTTATTATTGACCAGTTACATGAAGCGTAGAGACTGAGAACCCCACTAATAAGGGTAAAACCTTATAATGAGACTGCTGAGCCAGGAGATCAAATGAAATTACATGATGGCCATCTTATGTGCTGCTGTAGTTAAAAGCAGGTAAGTGAGGCAACTTGAAAGTTAACATTTTTTCCTCTTCAAATGTGTTAAGTGGTTTTAGATGCTGCACCAACCCACAAATTCTGTTCCCATTTTTGTCATATTTACAATTCCATTTTCTTCTTTTTTAACACATTTATTTCTCCCTTGTTATATGTAAATACAAAGAGACAAAACTCTGTTAATGAACTAGACTATACATTTAGTGTTGTTAAATGCAAAAGGGTGACAAATTGGTGAAAAATATTTTTGTCTCGTAATTTTCAGTTACGGCAATTGTAGGTGTTGCTTTTAGCAGACATAGGAAGCAAAAATATTTAGACATAGATGTGGTAATATATCTTTTAGCAGAAGAATGTACAGCCTCAGAGTCTAACCAGCTATTCTTGAATACCACAGAGCTAACTTATGCTTTTGTACAGACTGTAGCTGATAAAGATTTCATGGTTTTTTGGGAAGCCAGGGAAAAAAACCACATTTGATGCTATAAAAAGTTTGATGCAAAGTTCTATTGCTGCCTTGATTGGAGGATGGAGAGGCTTAAGCTGTATGCTATCATAAGTGGATAAATCTATTTTGAAAAATACAAAATGGACAAATTACTGAAAATACAGCTGACTTTGGAAATCATTTGGAGCTTATGTCAGTAAGGCAAAAATCTTTTGATATGATGCCTCTCTGTGTTGTACCAACAAGACATATCCCTTTGTCAAGAAGATCTTTTATAAGATTTAGGAAGATATGTAGATCATGGTGGGGCAACAGGCTGAAAATCTACAAGGGATAGAGTACCATTAGGTGAGATGTGGGTGCTAGAGAGAGCTTTAAATCCATCGTCCATGAAATTTGTACTTAGGACAATCCAAAACCTGGTTATAAATGATGCTTCGTTTTCATACATTCGAGTGATAGATGGAGTTGTAGTTCAGGCAGCAAAGACCACCTTCCAAAATCAGCCCCACAGCCTTTTCCTTGTAGCATGTGACATGGAGGCTGATCAGCCTCCCTTAAACAATTTGTGTAATTGTAAAGCACACCCAGGCTAAATTTTACATATTGTGGTGCCTGCTTTAACTACCGCAGCTTTACAGCTATTGGGCGTAATTTTCACAGATTCTGGATGTCAGCTCTGGTTCAACCTATCTGTTGCAACCCACTATCTATCTGTAAATGCCTTTGAGCTCTCCAAGCTCTGCAGTTGTCATCTGTATATGCTCAGCAGATTGCTGACAAATCCCATTGCTCTGTGAGTGTTTGACAGTGAAGGGAATGCCCAGATGTTGAGACATCAGTCCTCTTAGGGGACTTCTAGAGTTGAGACAGCTAGAAAGTACTTGCAGACTCTTACCGTGTGCTTTATTTCTCCCATTTGGTTTGGGAGTGACCACCCATCTAATTGAAAAGACGGAAAAAAGCATATCAGGTTGATCCCTGATTAGTCTGTTTACTGGGCTCTGGTATCTTCAGGCCTTTGGCTATGAAGCTCTGATATAGCCTCGTCTAAAGCAACTTTTAAGTGTAAAGAGTATAGTTAAGGGTAAGGTATATCTTTAGCATTTGGATTTTAATAAGGTTGTTGATGGACACTAATGTCTGCTGGTTTCTGGATAGATATTTGGAACTTCAATACTGTAACATTAATTGTAGAAGGGATAAAAGAGGGGCGACAACTATTTCACAGCACCTTCTCTAAGGCATTTCTTGGTGGAATATGTCACTTAATATTTTAGGTTTCTGTACCTCAGTGCATATGAAAGAAGTCACTGCATGATTTTTCTAAGATACAGAGAGAATGATTAATAATGAAAAAAAAGAATCTGCATTGAATATTTTAGATGTATTTCCTCTGCATCTTTGTGGGTGTATTTCCTGGGAGGACATTTCCCAGGGAGTGTTAGCTACCCACCCTCTGGGCTCACCACGGTGAAAAGTTAAAGGTATAATTTTTCAGTTCTTACCTTTTCCTGCAATTATTTGAAGCCTAATCCTGCAAGTGTGCACATGTCAGAGTTAAATTGGTCTTACAGGCTTTTTTAAAGGATCAGACCCTTCATGTTTTACTATTGCTGGATTACTTTTCTCATCTACATCTTGAGGAGTTCTTATTAATTTATTTACTTTTTTTCTTGGCCAGCAAAACTATAGCAGCTAAATATTAGGAAAACTTTTAATCAGAATACCTCTTTATTCCTCTGTTTTCTATTTGGTTTGAAATAGATTAATATTTTTACATTTATTAATCACGGAACTTAAAGGCCTTCCTACCAAGGAGTTGCCTGCTTTGAAGTAGACGAGGTTTTTTGCTATTGTAAGGGCGTGTTCACAGTATCCGATAAGAATTTGGTATTAATGAACATCTTTACTGTCGAATGTCACCCTGTGTTGTTGCAGTCAGCACAAGTGCTGCAGAGTTGTTGGAGGTCATCGTGTCCAAGGCATTCAAGAACATTATGCTGAAATGTCTCAGCAGTTTCATACACTCAGCCATCTGTGGGCAGTCCTCATTCGGTGTATGTTTGAAAAGTCCATAGCACAGCCTGTCCCTGGTCTCCACTGAGTGGTTAGCCATTACCACAATATAAATAACATTCATCATCCTTTAGGTTGGCAGGTAATAGCCGTGCTGGGGCAGAGAGTGTGGGACTTTCTCAGAAAGGAAGACTGAATCAAAAGTCCGCAATACCGCTGTCATGAGTACTGACCTCAATAAGTTAATTTTGAGGCTGACAGACTCGGATGGGTGAGAGCTGCCTGGCCTCTCAGCAAAACCCTGAGCATCCCTGGCATGCAGTGGTGTGTTTTGTGGTGCAGACCCCTGTTCCTCCCCAAACTCTGTGTTTCACTTGGTGAAACACAGAAAAACAGCAGCCTGCTGTAACGGATGCAGCTGCAGCAGTGATGCACAGCCGGGGCTGTTCATGCAGGACAAAGAATGCCCATCCCCTCGCCAGCTTTGCTTTCATGCCCACCTCATTTCCTCACCTGTCTTCAGTTCCCAACCTAGGCTGGAAAGCACTGAAAATACCGTAAAAGGGAAAAGTGTGAATGAGAGAGGTTAACCCAAACCCCTGTGTCTCTATCCCCTGGCTGCCTGCCAGACCTGCATCACAGACCTCTTGTAATGAGCCTGGGTGAAACTTCCTAATGTGAATTCTTCAGTAGCTTAGAGATTTTGTAAAACACAGAAGCCAGCAAAAGAATTTGGTTCATGCTGTCCTCCTTCCCTCTGGCATTCAGGCACGCAGAGAGAGAGTCACTTAGGGAAAGATATTTTGACTTAGTGATCTCGTTCAGCACATTATGTTAAATCATTTCAGCAAGAATACCTATTAGTAATCATTTCCAGTTCCAGGGAGGATGAAGGAGACATTTTGGCATGTGAATCAAGAACCTGCTGGGCTGCTTCTTCAGGCTAGCAAAACAGGGGAACCGCGGTGAATTCAGAAGTTTAGTCAAACAAGCCTGAAGTTTAATTCTCCATGAGTGGCTTTGACTTGTGACATGCCTTCGCTCTGACCTGCAGACAGCGTCTTGCGTGCTGCTGGGCACAAAGCCTGGTGGAGGGCTTGAAACCTGAACAGCTGCACTGAACTGTTTGGGCTGCTTCTTACTTAAAGATAAGGTATATAATGAAAAGATAAATAAAACCTAATCCAGGTCCTGCTAGACAAAATGGAAAGATGCCCAACAGCTTCTGTGGGCACTGGATTGAACTATTCATGGAAATTAATGGCATGCAGAGCTAATAGGCTGTTCCTTGGCCTCAGAATTACATTGCACCTTCTGGGAACATATTGTAGCCTGCTGGTAGATCAGTCTGCTGCACCTGAACTCCCTTGGGGCCAGACTCTGCTTTCTTTGCACACTGCATGGGTAAACCCATGGAAAGGGAGGGAAGCAGCGCAGAATCTAAATTGGTAATATTTTTTTTTTAAAAAAGCTCTGTTTTTCCCAGGTACAAGTTTATTTCACTATCTTCTTCTGATGCGGCAGCAAATAAATTCTTCCCAGTAGGCTGTGGATTTCATCTTGGTCTTGCCAGTGTCGCTCTTTCTGACTGACGGAGCATCTGAGGAGGTTTCTGCTAGCCAAGGAGCATAAGCCTTTCCCAGTTGCTTCATGAGTCTTGTGATATTATAGCGACTCCAGCAGGGCAAGACAGATTAACTGTGCATGAATATTTCCAGCTGAGATTATTGCGGCAGAAGCTAAAACTGTGCAAATAATTATGGTTTGGATTTGGTAGCTGAACGGACAAAAAGTCATTTTGAGTTGACCTGAAACATTTTTTTTCCCATCAAACGAATTTCCTTTTTGAGTCAAACAGGATGATTTGTTTTCTGGACCATGATATTTTATCTGATTATGATTTGAAAACCCCTGGAGACTGCTGGCACCCCGTGCAAGTTTCTTGCACGTGCCCAATTTACATAAGGCAAAACTGACAAATTTGTCAGTAGGGCCTAGCAGGAATACTGGGAGACATCCTATCGTCACGTCTATCTCCCTAGATGGAAACCCCACTGTTTGTGGTATTTTCTGCCCTTTCCAACCCTGTGAGGCATTTCTTAATTTGATACCTGAAATCTCTGAGACCTCCCTGTATGCCGCATACATTGGCTGCACCTATTTTAAGATAGCAGGATATCATAATCAGATCTGATTAAGAGCCATATTCACTGATATCTTCCATCGGATCTAGAGAAATGGAATCAGCTCAACTACAGGAACGAATTAGAAGTGGTTAGAAGGGTTCCCATTAAGGCAGCCATCCCTCATGCCCTTTACACCTAGACTTTGTCTGGAAGGTAATGTACAGTTGGCATTTTACATATCATCGTGTAGTCTCATTGCCCTCTAGCCCAGCTGTCTCTCTGCATTCCATCACTGCTCTTGCTGCTTCTTACTTTTTCCTGCCTCAAGGTTTCTACAATTGTTTTCCTTATAGGTAAAAAATATCGGCTTGCAGAAATCACTTACATTTAGTCTATAATATAGCAGAGACCAATTATTGTGACCATTACAAAAGATCTCTTGGCCCCTTCTGTAGGATGTTTACTGTGTTTAGCTCAGGGTGTATTTGCTCTTTTGTGTCCTTGATGGTAGTTCATTGGCAAGTGACTTAGTGACAAAAAGCCTCCAACCAAAGACAAGTTGCTGATAAGGGGATTAAAGAGAACACGGTCTCTCAGGCCTGTTTACTCTGTCAGTGCTTGGACTTGCTTAGCTGCTCAGGTGCTTCTTGTGTATTCCCAGTCCCCGAGGTAAAACTGTCTCCAGACCTCTGCATATCCTTTGATGCACAGCGTAAGCTGAATTCATGCTGGTGGGGAGAACATGCCCCATTAGTATCCTAGATACTCAGTTTTTTGGAACTGATGAGATGGAAAGTAAACAAAACTATTTTCCAAAGAGAGATTTTTCTTGTCTGAACTGAAATGTTGCCATAAACTTAAAATGAAATACTCCCTTGCATTCTGTTTAAAGTTCAGGGTATGGGAGCAGCTAGTTGGTAACCCCCAAAGCAAATCACACTGAAACCCAGCGCACTGCACAACAGCTGACTTCAGCAATTTGTTCTGCCTATAGCAAGAATTTGGAGAGTCCCTTCTCAATCCGTAGGACTGGTTCTGATATGACCGGTAGCTCACAGTGATCCGACCCTCTGACCCACATGCAGCTATGTAAAGATGCTACGGTTTTAGCTTGTGATCCCACAAGGAAAGAGCTCTTTGTACCCTGTAGTTTGGGGCAGTTCCTTTATCTGCTGTCTTGCAAATGTGGATCACAATATTTTGAGGGATCAGCTTTGTCCAGTGGAGGTTCAAGTACCTCCTGGGAAGTGATCATCTCATAGGAGACGCCATCTGAACTGGTTGTTGCTGGCAGTTTCGTTGGCTCACCCAGCACTGAATCAGCAGCTTCAATGATTCAGATGCGATGCTATCTGCCACTTTCTAAATATGACTTTTGTAAATGAAGGTGGAGGTATATTAATGGAGCCAAGCGATCTTCCTCATTGGGAAGTAAATAAAAGTCTGATGGGATGGGTTTACCAATATCTGCAAGGTCAAGTTAATTTATTTTTTGAGTCAAAAGAGTGAAAAAATATATAGATATGAGAAATAAGCTCTCCAGATATGTGCTTGTATTCTGGTTTTGGTTTTTTGGTGAAAAAAAAAAAATCACGCTTTCTTTTTCCTTTATATATTTGCCCACTGTGTTCCTTCTGCTTTTTTTTTTTTTTTTCTTCTGGGGAAATAAAAGTGTAGAAGGAAGCTGAACTGAAAGAGAGTTAGAAAGAACTGCCAATAATCCCAAAATAGAAAATAGAGAACTGAATGTTTGTGGTTTTCAGAAACCAAAATCACATGCTGACAGTTTAAGTTGAAACCAAAATCAACAAATCTCTTATTTAGGAACTTTTAAATATGAAATTGTTTATTAAAATAAAAGTGAAAATTATAAAATCTGAAGAAAAGTACTTCTTTTTTAATAAACAGGTATTTATACATTTGCATATATATATTTATGGGCATACACTTTATGGGGACACACTTATAGGCAGAGTGGAGGGCTCAGAAGCACATGGAGTATTTATTTTGGCCCCCTCTAAGATGACGAATAATGCCGCATTTTTACGTTTTCTGCTGTAGCATGCTATAGCTGTGTGTTTGGGTTTTATTCATAAACTTAGTGTTTGTGGGAACTTGTGGACCTTCTATTTTCCACAGAAATGAATGGGATTTGAGCATCTACATCTCTGAGCAAGATCTGATTGTGTCATGCCTTTGCTCAGTATTTCTGCTACAAGAATCATCAGTGAAACAGTTAACAACATTGAAATATAAATTGCCATCCTTGAGGCTCCAGAGTTAACACCTTTCTGTTACCAGCTCGCTGTGGTTTCACAGTTAACACCTCACCTCTTTCTGTAGAAGACAACACTTTACATTACAGCTTGTGGTCTGGGAAAAAGGCTACAGAGTTTGTCATAGGCAAGTCTCAGTTTCACGTATTCAAAACAGTAGCTAAAAAATTCATTGCCAAAGATAGATCAGGCCCCGTTCTATACCATCGTTGCCATATGTTAAGAAGGACTTAATGTGCATAAAAGGCAAAGGTACAAAATTATTTTAGGCTAAATACTGCAGGAATATGACTTCCCTTTCTAGATGCGTTTACTCAAAATTATTTTCTGCTCTTTTGGGCCCTGATGATGCAAGTACACAGGCCAGTTGCTGGGATGGCAAGGGCTCAGGTCTCCCGTGGGCAGACCTGGTGAGGGATTAGGCCCATACGATATCAGGAAGAAGGCTGATGGTAAAATGAGTGCAGAAGGAGAGCGGACATTGGCTTTTGTTGCAACGTTTTTGCATGAAGGTAGTCCAAAGAGACCACAGACCTGTTCCCATACTGGGAAAGAAAATGTTTATTTCAGTTTCAGAAAGGAGATTTTAACAAATAATTGCAGCAGAGTGAAAATTTAGTTTGACAGAGTGTCAGGATAATTATACACAATTTGGTTTTGTTTAAATATATTAAGCACCATTGTTTCTTTTCCATGTTAAGGATTCACTTGAGTGCTAGGTTGCAGCAGTTTTCCTTAATTGCTTTAATCCTTGGCCTTAAGAAAATGAATACTTTAAATTTACACTTGTTAAGTACACTGCTAATGAAGAAAAGGCTTTAGCAATCTTTGGCAGACAAAACTGTATGTAAAAAAAGAGAAAGCAAAGAGAAAAAAGAGAGAGGGAGAAGCTAATCACCAAACCATTCTGTTAATGCTTATTTTAATCATCCTGCCTGCCCTTCCTGGCAGACAGAGCCATTAGGCTGCAGAGGCAGGAGGCGAGCTATCACCGTCAAATGGCGCTGATGTTGAGAATTGGGCCCAGGAGTACAATTTGACTTGTCAGTTTATATAGACATAAAGCTTCATTGTTGTGCACAGACACAACTGGCTTTTTAAAAGTCTATTTCCCTCCTGATGATGTGAGAATCTGCTCCCCTCTCTCCTACTGTTCTCCAGCCCTCAAATTTATTAGATAGCGTTTATAACCCTGCACAGGGTTTACGTGGCACTGCAGGGGCAGGTGGGCTTCAGCAGTGCCACGAGCAGACCACAGCGACCACGCTTCCCAGCTTCGAACCACAAGGTACCCGTCGGGGTGGGGGGGGCAGGTGTTCAGCAGTGCCACGAGCAGACCGCAGCGACCACGCTTCCCAGCTTCGAACCACAAGGTACCCGTCGGGGTGGGGGGAGTGAAGAGCTTTGACTCCCACACTGGGTGATGTCTCATTGCAGGGAGCTTTAAAATGCCCATATCGCTGCAAAGTCTTCAGAATTGTTAATTCTCTGTGGAATTAAGTGTGAGTTTTAAAACACACAGGATGCTCAGAAGAAGAGAGGAGCTAACGGTGTTTCCTTGGGGGGCAAAAATGAAACAACTCCAAATTTAATTACCGGAAACATATAATCTGTTTTCAAAACGAGCTCATGTTGCTATTTTCCATGTATAGGAAACTTTTATCTTTCTGACAATTAACTTGTGTGCTAACAACTTCTTTTGGCTGAAAATGCCTCCCCATGTTGCAGGGAGCCACTGAAAGGGTTTCAAGTAGCGCAGTGCAGCATTTTTCCCAAATTTCAACTTTTGCATTCTGCAAAATGGAGAAAGTGTTTATTGGTGCCCACATTGAGCAGTGGCATTTACTGCTTCAAGAAAAAGCAAGCTTCAAAATCCCGCTTGACTGAGTTGCAACCTAATTATAGCTATCCAAGCACAGGTATTCCAATAACCAGGAAAGCAGGGAAATAAGGCAGCCTTTGTTCCACATCGCCCGGACAGTTGCAGTATTGTGTACGGGGCTGGCAAAGAACCCCTCCTGCATTTAATTGCAAAAACCAACCATGAGTTTGTGGTAAACATATAAGCAAATCCAACTAAACATTTGTATCTCCCTTTTGCCTGCGTAAATTACTTCTGTGTAGTGGCAACTTGCTTCTAGGGATTGTAATCTCTGTGGAAGTGGGAAAGCATTGCAATAAATAGAGTTTTTAATGGAAGGCCTATTTTTAGAATTTTTTTTTCTTGAACGATCACTTTTTTCTTCCTTTTTGTAAGGAAGAAGTCTATTCTCATTCATTACATTAGTGTCTTTGAAGTGGCAAATGCACACAACTGCCAGATCACGTACAGCATGGGAGTTACGCAGGGTTTTCTTCAGCTGAAGCATGATTGTGAGCAGTAATTGAGATTAGCTCCCCAGGAGAAGGGACTCTGGTCTCCTCCTGATCTTTTTCTCAGTAAAATAGTTGCACTTAATGCATTTACGAGTAGATTCGAAGTGCTAGCATACTTTCTTCCCATACCCCTGCCAATTCTGTGGCAGTCTTACTGAAGAAATAACAGTACATAAAGCTGCGTAAACACTCAAGGTCTTAGGTGTCTGCTTCCACTGGCACTTTCAAATTTTCTATTTGAAGATAACTTCATTTCACACTTTTACATCTGAAGTGCCTGTTTTTGGAGACCTCTGAGTATTTTTTTTTACATACGTTAATTAAGTTTCCTACCAGCTCTGTGAGTGCATTAAGTAATAGTACTTGCAGGTGCGATGCAGAGAGGTGAAGGGACATTGTGAAGTTATGGAGTGAGTCAGGGTAAAGCTGCTGAGTGCAGATACATCCATGAATCTCTGAACAAGCAAAAGGAGGGAGGTGGATTGATCACCCATCTACAGCTACATGGAGTAACCCAACACATGAAGTTCATGCTTCCTTGTAGGAAACTGTGGCCCTAAGGCAGCTGATAGATATGCTGGGATGTGCTCCCCAGCTTTGAGCAACATTGAAAACTTGGATGACTCTAAAAAACTTTGCTTTGGCTTTTTTCTGGAGAATAATACTGCTGGCATTTACAAAGTCAGACTGTCACCCGGGAGTACACTGGCTTAATTCAGCTAAGGCCTGCGAGCTGTAGCAGTTGCTACTCTCTGAAGGTGGACACCTCAGGTATTTAAGCAAGGGGTGACATGTTCACCCACCTGTAGATAAGAGTGGTGTTACTAGGACTGGGGGTCTACCATCACTGGTGTGGTGTCTCCTAGCAAATGCTTAGGGAAAAAATGATAAGAATGCCTCCAGAAAGGCACATCCAGGGAGTCCTTTAGCATAAGTGGATTCTCAGGTGGAGTTTTCTAAAAAAAGATAAGCAAAACAGCTGGGGCCTTGCCTGCCATTGACTTTCAACAAGAGCCAGATGTCTAAACACCTTAAAGACTTTTGAAAAGCCAGCCCTTTATCCTTCTGTATTAGGTTGTGGTGAGAGGTATTGACACTCAGTAGGATGTTATTGGCATGTGATTTTCTCCTCTCATCTTGCACAAGGGCATGAGGCAGAATTGCCCTCTGCTGCATGTGAGCAGAGGAGCTTTGGATTGATGTATCAGCACTTCGTGTTTCCGGGTTGCTCTCATGAACATGTGCAGAAGGAAAATACCAGTAGAAAAAGGACAGTTCCTGGGTTAGATAATGTGCTCCATTGATTAACATTCTTTACTCCACTTTTAAGTGTGGTAAACATAATGAAGCTGAGAACAATCTAGTGTTTTTCCACCACTTTTAGCAACCTCTTGTCATTTTAAGCTGCTGATATTTCTTCTCTGGTACTACCTGGTGATCCTTTTTATGCATTTATTACTGTTGCTTCTTCTCAAGAAATAAATTTGCTGAGAGTAAAGAAAGTTGCTCATTAGGGCAATGTAATTAAAGGAAAAGTAGACATCATGCCAAGTTCCGTTTTTTCTACAAAGCGCCACCTTGGAGATTGCCTGAAACTCAATTACTTGTTGCTATGCTTATTAGGGAGAACAATGTGCTGAAATGATGTCTACTCCTAATAACCTTGTTTTCTACATGTGAATCATGTTAATACTTTTTTCTTTAGTGCCTTAATCACCATGTATAAAATGGGTCTATTTCTAGAGGGAGAATGGGGAAGGTGGGCCGCATGGTGGGTGTTCTCTGAATTGCCACTCTCCGTGGAGAGTTTCTTGTTTCCTGCTGGTCCACATCATTTTTGTTTGTCGTTGTTTTCTTTTAATTACATGGAACAGCATTTATTAGCAAATTACATCTTGATAAGCAGTTTTCCTCTGGTGAAATGAAAATGTTCATCCTCTGCCTTGCTCCCTTCCTTTGGGGGAAGGAGTGAGCGGTATCTTCTATATCTCAGTCTCTTCTACCTTACCCCATGGTTTAACCAAGACAAATAACTTCTGCAACAGAAAGCTGCCATTAACATTTGCTAAATAACCTTGTTCCGATAACTAGTCCAGTGCCCAACTTTTCTGCCCAGCGTGCAACCCTGATATCTTCCCACTGTCCTCCTAATATAGTGTCTTCAGCTTCTGTGAACTGGCTGTTCCTATGGCCCCCAAAAACCTGTGTGCTCCTGTGTTAGGTGGAGCATCAGGCTGTGTTACCTGTGAATAACAGTCTTCTGTCAAGGGCTTTGGAAGAGACTTGAAGCCATGAAGGAAACATGAAGTACTCCCATCCAGCCCACAACATACATACCCTCCTTAGCTCCATGCTTAAGCCTACCCCTCTAAATGCACAGGCAACGTGTTAACTGGATATTCCAGCAGAAGTGAAGGACAGAAGTCTTAATCATGGTAGTAAGTGAGGCCAAAACTGTTATGGGAATGTGGGGAAATTGCCTGAGGTTCAAGCTCTGTGGTGGCCAAGCTCATCTGAGTACCAGTAAGTTCCCCTGAAATTCTCAGCCAAAATGCCACAAGCAAGCATAAAATAATTGTGTGCAAACCTCACTTTTGATCAGAATTGTGGATAGAAGTGGCTGAATGTTGAAAATATCTAAGGGAGAGAAAGGGAGGTCATTTGTACATAAGCAAAAGAGAGATGAGCTCAACTGAGAAAACTTTGCTCCCAGTGTGGAAAAGAACTGGAGGAATGTACGGCTTTTCTCTCTTTGGTGTATGTCTGTGCATATGAAGAGGAGGATAGTCCAAGTACCACCAAGTGCCTTATATATTGTGTAAACTACCAATTATATGTTATATGAATACACTGTTCCTAAAAAATGCTCTGTGTTTTCATCTTAGAAGGAAATGCAGGGCTGTATAGTTAACCATTCCTTCTCCCTCTTTCATGTCAGAATATTTCAGTCCTTTTATGTGGAGCGCAAGGGGACATGATTGAAAAGGAAAGTCCTACCCTTTGATGTTTATTTGTTGCATTATCCACTTTTCATGGCTCTATTATTCCAGAATCCTATTGAGCCATTCATCGCTGAGGGGAAATCTCCACTGCTGTCAGTAGGGAATTTCTGCCTCTAAATCACATAATTTGGCCCCTGTTACTTAACTTGGGGCCAGATTATCAAAAATGTTGAGCACCAGCTTTCCAAAGGCTTAGCACCTCCAACTGAGGACAGATTTTCAAAACTGCTCAACACGGAGCAGCTCCTGTTGTGACCCTTTAAGGACAGATTTGCAAAAGAACTCAGCAGTTCCCTTTCACCAAGGAGCTGAGCCCTTTCCAAACTCTGTCCAGCTTTGTTTAGTGCCAAGCTGGAAGATGAGGACTTTTGAAAATACGGCTTTTCGCAAACTGTCTGATATGGAAAATGTTGTTACAAACATCAGGAAGGACTTGAAACAAGTGTTTGAGAAAAGACAAACCTCCATGTTTCAAGACATGCCAATTTTTATTGACTGATAGAGGGGCTGGGAGAAAATTTTGGATCTGAACAGGTTTTCCCGTAATTGCCCACTAGGAGGTTTCCTGCCCATTCCCTTGCAGCAGCTGCCAGGCAGGATGCTGGAGCAGAGCACCGCTGCATGTGCTGAGGCAGCATGGCAGTTCCTGTGTTCCCAAAAATGCATTCACTTAGCAAAATGTGATTTGCAAGCACACTAGCACAAAGCAACCATTATTCTTCCACCGTCCTTCCTGGGGAAGAGAGGAGAGGAGAGGAGATGAAAAAGATTCATTTGCACCTTATAAAAATGGGTTGAATTTTTCTTTTGAAGTTTTAAACCCAAGATTTCCCTTGCATGCACTAGACTGCCATGTTCTCCAGAGAGGCTTCCCTGATGTGGCTAGCAAGAAAAAGCTGTGCAGAACAATCTGTGTAACCTGGGAAGCTTATGGGTTAATAGGTGAGTGTTAGTTCTTGACCTGGAAGTTATTGCAGGCAGGTGGCAATGGAGAATGTGATGGCGAGCAGGTATTTCAGTGCATAAAAATGCAAGACTTTAGGCTTTAACTCTAGGCAGCACTTGAGCTCCTTGGAAAGTGGTTCTGATAAACTTTTGTGTTTCAGTAAACAAACTGCACATCTTGCATGTGCCTGCTTTGGAAGGTGGGTGTTTCACTCCCACATGGGAGCAGGCAAAGGAACACCAAAGCCTCAGCAGTCAGTTCGGGACCTGGCACAGTCCATTGCAAAACAGTCATTTGTTTTTGATCTCTGGAGCTGCACAAAATACCTAGAGAGCCTTGGCACATCTTGCCTTCAGTCCTCTGAGATCCCCTGTGAACTTAGGATGGGCTTTTCCTTTGGTTATCCAGCCCCACTTGCATTTGGTTTCACTTCAACATAAGTACTTTTTAAAATACTGAAATCGATGAAAAAGAAATAAAGCAAAGGGGGAGGAGCAGGCTTGGTAAAAGCCTTTATTGTTGTTACCAGGACTGTGCAGCTTCTGTGATTATCCCTTGCCTTGTTCAGCAGTGTATAATTTAATGATTACATCCAGGGCGTGCTATTAACTTTCTTTTCTACTTCTGCAACCCCAAAGCTCATTCATTCTTTTTACTATTCCCCACTTGACGCGTGTGTATGTCTAGGGGGAGGGCAGTGGCTAAAGAAGTGTTATGGATTTCATATCTTTGCTTCATCTGCCACATTATAGCAAATGACAGTTGATTAGGTCTTTCTATAGATCATTACCAATTGTTTTCTACCTTGCAGATACTGCTATTACGACAAATCTATCATATCCTAGAGATCCTATGCAGCTTGTTATTTCTGCGTGATTTATTACAGTTGCAGTAGAAATGTTGTTAGCGAACATTGGGGAAGCAGTGAATATATTGAGGAATATCAATGTATCCTCATGTTCTGGCTTGCAGTGACAGTCAGTGATCCATCTCACTGACACTTACCTTGTTAACATTTTGATCAGATGGCAAATTTGTCATTTTTCATGGTAACAAGTATAAGTTTGTACAAGAATTGCAGAAACATGGGGAAGATAAAGGGCCCCTCTCTTAGTTTTTTCCAGTGTGATGTAATCAGTAATCTTTCTGGAAAATGAAATAATTACTTTGTGAAAAAGCTTATCCACTGGAAAATGTGCCAGTGTTAGAAAGCTCAGATTTCTCTTCATTTGAGGATTGAATGAGTTCTCTTTGCAGCCATTACTGACACTTTGATTAACACACCAAACCAACATGAAATGATAATATAGAACAGAAAGGTTTACAGTCAGATTTTCTCTCCTTGATTGTAGTGGGAAACACAAAGATCTTGCAAGTAAAAGTGAAGGCATTATCTCTGGGAACAACGGAGTACAAAATACTGCAAACACGATGTTGCAAGTTTCTTCTAATCCTCACAGTCAAAGCTCGCTCTCAGCTCAACTGTCGGCTCTGCAGCTCTCCCGTTCCAAAGCGTGGGCATGAAAACTGTGCTCAAAGCACAAGTGGGCTACACGGGGGGAAATTACAGCCCCTCATGTAATAGAGTCGTCTCAAGGTGCCAGTGACTCATCTGCACAGCCCATGAACATAGGGAAGGGGGCGACAAAAAGAGTGGGATGTTGCCTCTTGGAGCAATACAGCTGTTTACCGTCTCTGTGCGTGGCATTAATAAGGGCTTGTCCACGTGAGGGATTGTGCAGGCAGCACTGATACAAAATCAGCCTGGACAGAGGATGTGTGCATGACTCAAGCTTCAGGTCAGGACCATACCAGACTAAACCCAACAGAAATAGCCATTCTTCCACGACTTGCATGAAAGTTGCTTTCATTCAGTTATTCTCGTTCAGTTTCATCCATTGAAAATTTCTTGGCTGCATTATTTCAAATATCAGTGAGCCACAAATGGCAAGTGCCAGATGTAACCTCTCAGTCAACATAATGGAAAAAACAGGGGCCAAACAAACAGTTCTTCATTTTAACCTGATAGCTTAAAAAACACAGACTAGATAGATCTTGAGACTACTTGGACTAGAGTTTTATTTAAATGATACATCTTTTCATTCTCATCTTCACCTAAATGACCGGGGAGATTTGATCCTCAGCTGGGTTTGGCTTTATCTTGTTGCTGCTTTTCTAACTTTCTTTATAATGCATTGTCAGGATGTAAATGTTTTGAACGTATTATTAGAAAGGCTCAGATTGTATCCAGAGAATGCACACGGAAACTGAAAACTGCTGCAATTGTGTCACTTTGGTCATAACACTACAGCTTTGAATTGTCTAATTCTTCTAATGTTATGCATAGTGATGCAATAGTTCAGGCACCAGAGAACTCGAGCAGCGAGTCTTAATGCTCTGCAGCAATTTGAGAAAGCACAATGTCATCTACTAGAAGGTCTAATTGTTATGATTAATATTTAGCATAGGGAAGTCTATTTGGAAGGGCACAAGTTACATCTGCTTGCTGAATTGAATGAATTACTGATTTTTCATTTCCTTTTATTTTTAGCATTCTGTTGAATAGCAAAAAATGTATGAGTACATATTTGCTATAGCAATATCTCTTGGACTAAAGGCTCTGCCTCTTAAAAAGCCACTCTTCAGACGCCTGGTCCAAGGGAGCAGGTGGGCGGCAGCACATTTGCTGCTTGCTGAAGTGTGAAGCGAGGATCTCTAATGGGAGGGACATTTAGGTGCACCAGAGGTGCAGCTGCACCAGAGAGCAGAGACCAGACAGATGCAGGAATAGGGCTGATAAGGTGACAGGAGACAGGAGTGAGCTCAGGCAGGTGGCAAGGGGTGGCTTTCCTTCCTGAAAAGGAAATGCAGCAGGGCATCTCACTGACGTATCAGGGCCTGACGGCACAATCTTTCTTTTTAATAATGCCACACCATAAATACAACTGCCTGATAATTCTAGTCATTTAATAAGTGCTTCTTCTCACTGAAAACAAAGGGACTTAATTAAAAAGGAAGAAAAATAGTTAATTTCCATCAAGTATTGCTGAAGGAAGTTGGGCAAAATGTTTTCTGGGAGAAAAAAGTAATAGTGAAACAGGCGCAATGAGAATAGGCAGTGAAGCAAGTTTAAGAGAGCTGGTTGACAAGATATTGCTGCAATTTGTCTTTAAGATCCCATAGAAAGCTGACAGATTTCTCTAGGTCTTGGTGACATTCATATAAAAAAGTTTCCTAAATCACCGGCTGAAATTTTGGACAATGGTTTCTGATAAAGGGACATCAGAAAGCTTCACCTTCTGAAATTGGTGACTCATTTACCATTATTTCCATTGAAGAGCTGAGATCTTCCCTTTAGGAAGAGAGATGAAAAATTATCTTCTGAATGTACCATATTGCTTCCGATTCCAGAGAGGAGAAGGGAATTAATGTTGAGGATGGTGTTGCAGTAATTAGTTTCAGATGCAACGGGCTGAGAGTAAATCCCAACAAGCAGCAAGCAGGGGATTCACCAGCAGAGCAGCTGGAGGGTGGTACTTTTTTTAGAATATGCAATCAGTGTTGTTCATCAGTGTTTTGCTCCTTAATAATTAGAGCAAGATTAAAAAAAAAAAAAAAAAGCGGAGAAGATTATTGC
>NW_008795909.1:7679829-7690697 GCF_000699145.1 Aptenodytes forsteri
GTTTTTCGTCCTTAAAAATAAAAAAAAAAAATTAAAAAAAAAAAAAAGCGGAGCAGATTATTGCTGGGAACTCATTTATGGCTGTATCAGGAGTTAATGTTAAACTCTGAAGGTGGTTAACACTTTTGACTGAGATAGCATACGGGGGTGGTTAGTGCCTGATCGTGGGAATGCAGACCACCAGCTTCTGTTCAGTGCATTGGGAGCTGAGGACATCTGTGCTCACACAGGCTCCTTGGAGTCCAGTCCCATTCCTATTTAAACCAGTGTGAAGATATATTAAGCTTGATTGGCATTAAACTAGGCTCTTGAATTAAAAATTCTCCAGTGAGTACACATGACAGCTGAACCCTCTCTTTCCTCTTTATCTAAGTGATGGAGCTCCTCCTCTTGGGCTGTTGGCGTCTCTCTTTTACTGTCATTGATAAAGAGGAATTTCCCGGGCCTGACTCTTGACCCTCTTGTGCATCCTGTTTTATCAGACCGTGGGGTTTGCTAGTTCCTGGCAGAAGAGTGTATTACCAGACTGTGTGTTATGTGCTGGCAAATTGCACCCTCTGTCTCTCAGGAGTTTTGTTCAGTCGTTTAAGTTTTACCTATTTCTAAAATACAATTTTTAACAGTCAGCCCAACTTGTTGGGGTTTGTAAGGAATGAACAAATATGTTTGTCCTCAAATTTCCATGAAGGCAGGCTTTCAGGTAATTGAAGACTTAAATGGCAAAATTTCGCTGCATTTGCATTTCATTTAGCTACCATAAAAACCAAACCAAAACAAAACCCCGAAAAACCCACCACTACCCACCCACCAAGAAAGAAAGTGTCATTTAGTGAACGTCTGTGGCTTCTGATGGCTTTGGGCAACTGATTACTAGTGAGCTGGAAAACCTGACAACAGACTTGCAGTGAGGGCTTGATCCTGTGTTGATCCAAAATAGCAGTTATATTGACTAGCAGTTTTGATATGTATAAAGCTAAGCTGCAGTCCATTGCACCTTGGGAAGCAGAGATCAAAATCTCAGAGACTTTGAGAACGAGTAAGGAGGCTCCTTACTAGGACCTCTGCATTTGCAAAGAGTTTTCTCTAGGTTGAATACAGCTCTCTTAAAAAATCTGGTTGAACGCCTTGCAGTTTCTCAGTTCAGACCCATGTCTGTAGTGCTGGTGTTTCTCCTCACCCTCCCACCTTGAGGGTATGTACAAGACAAAAGGGAGGGCAAGCTGGGGGCTCTAGCAGCGTAGCTCCGCTGGCTTCATCGAGGCAGCAAGGTCAGAAGATCAGCCAAGACGCAGTTCTTTGACTTCAGCTCTCAGGCAGAGTGTGCTGGGGTCCTCGGCTGGCAGGGCTTCTTCCCTGCTCTGGCTGCTGAAGCATTTATTTCACAGTAAAGGCTGGTTTCATCTAATCATCAGTATGCTAGAAATGCTATGGCCTCCTTTTTAGTTTATTTGTTTTCCCAAGAATTGAAAGATAAAGATTATTTCAGTACAAAACTCTAAGTTGCTGGATTTCTGTGATTTCTCCTCCTTCACACGTCCTCAGCCTTATTCATAGATATCTGACAAGGAAACAGCAGCAAGTGTGAAAACAGTACATCTTGCCAACAGTAAGGTAAACAATCATCAAAACAATGTTTTTGTATGTGTGTTTTTATTTTGTATTTCTGGCATCCAGTATCAGTAGGGAGATTTTAATCTGAAGCAGAAAAAGCCTGAACAGGGTGTCTGAAGGCCAGCTTTTACCCAGGTGAGTCAGAAGAACACTGAGCTCAAATGAGGTTATAGACAAATATTGAGTTTTGCTCATTGCAAGCTTGACAGCCCACTTACAGCAGTTCACTGGCCTTTGCTAATGGACATTTGGTAATGTCCTATATCTCTAATAGCCATGACTTTATTTTTTAATGAATTTGAGGTTGTTGTGGCTGAGAAGTCCATACATTGACTTCTTGCCAATAGTGCTTAACATTTCTATGAAACTTAGCTGTGTTTCTTCATTTCTTTATTATGGGAATATTACAGCCATGGCACTGCTGAAATGAGGATGTAATGCACTACCCCCCTCCCTCCTCATTTTCCACTCCTAAGAAAACCTACTCATGGGAAAGACGGACTTGCTTTATTGTGGGCATGAGATATACAACTTGGCCAGGATTCACAAAGAAACAAAAATGGTTTTGCGGAACTACTGTGGGTTTTATGTTTGCTTTTTTGCTTTTGTGGTGGGCTGGCAACTCTGTAGCATGAGCTGAGTGGTTGCCTGTGTCTGTGTGGTATTATTTGTCTGCAAATGCCAGATTGTCTTGTCAGGAAATCAAACCCACACAATATACTTTCATTGCCAATAATTATGTAAAGTTCTTTTTCCTTTGTTTTATTAATTTTTTTTTTTCAGAATAGGAGTTCTACTACTATCTTTGCTTTGCCAGGACCTCATGCTTCCGTTTCTGTTCTGGCAGGACCAGCCTGACTTTGTTTTGCCAAGAATAATGTATGTTACTTCTTCCAGGAATCTGACGGCACTTCTTTCTTGCAGAGTTGTGATCTAAGTTCTTTTACAACAGGTGGGGAATGATGGTGAATCTCAGGTGCCCAGTGCATAGATTGTGTCTGTGGGTGCCCCAGAGAACCTGCACATTGCAGGTTATTTTGTATAAAACTTCAACTTGGTTCGGACAGCAATTTAACCATGTCTTTGCTTAGTGTGGAAATACACAAATGTGTTCCATTAGAAATTATTTTATTTGCTTGCTTGAGACTGCGTTTGTTCCACTAAGATTTTTATTAGGGATTTGGCGCTTGTTTCTTTGGTGTCTTTATGCTGCAGAGTTAGCATTCTAGTGTACTACAAAGATAAGTAAATCTTCTCTGCCACCACTTTTCTAAATACTAGAAGATTGTACTTCATTTTAAAAAACGGTGTTGGCTTTGCATATCAGAGCAAGTTGAATTCAAAGAATATGTAGTGTGTGTAATGGAAAATAAGGGGTTAAGGGAGAGATGTTCACCTTGCTGTAATTACCAGGATGTCTGGCTGCATACCGAATGAATACCCCCAATTGGAAAAATTATAAATAGACTGAAGACATGAAAAAAAAAAAAAAAAGATGAACCCTGGACAGAAGACATGAAAAAAAAAAAAAAAGATGAACTCATGGGAACATTTTATCAGGATGATGGACTGAAAAATACAGCAGGTATTTTCTGTCTTTTAACGTATGGGGCTGTGCAATGCAGCTTGGGCTCTCCCACCTGAGGGGCACCCGTGCCAGTTGGCACGAGGCTCCCCCCTTGCTTGGCATGGCTGCCTTTCTGGGCCAGCCCTACTGAAGGAATGTGATTTGCTATGAAAAATGTGTTGATCGGGCTTGACTTTGTGCCACCAGGCAGATTAGCAAATTGCTTCGTCTGCCTCCCGTTGCTTTATCCCAGCCAGCAACATCTAAGCCTTGATGATTTTGCAGGTCTTCATTAAAAATAGCTGTTTCTATATCTGATTACTGAGCCCCATCTGTGTATTATGAGGCCATATCTGAGCACTTTGATTCCATAACACAGTAAAACCAGCCTAACTTTCTGTTCAATTGCTTTTCCAGCTGATCTCCGCATTCTCTATGAGTGTCCCTGTCCCCAGCACATAATGTCTGGGGTTAGGGCATTTTTTTGTTTTTAATTGTTCTTTTACTGTTAAATGCAATTTTTGTAATTGGTTACATAACTCCAGGGGTTTATTTTAAATTAATCTAACTTTGCAATCATTCTACATATGTTGCTCTTAACATTTGCCTATTATTTGGATTAACTTCACTAATTTATCACCATTGTTTAGATATGCATTGTTTTTATAACGCTTGCAAATGAGTTAAAGCACACTTGTTGGGCTAAAGGCAAAGTTTGCTTCACTAAATCAAGCAGCTTTCTATTCCCTCTCTGTTACTATATACTTACTCAGACACGTTTTTTCCTGTGCGCTCTGGTAGTCCGTTGTAAAAGTGGCAAATATTTGGGTAAATAAATTCAAATTATTTTGATTATAGAGTAAAAGTAATGGATAATGCTGGCATTTTTTTTTTTTGTCAAATTGTAAATTATTCCTTAATATTTAAACACCTAATTAGCAGCCAACCTCTTTCACCTAAGGTTAGCTCTAATATTTGGTGGTGGCAGTAGTGAAAGGAGTAGAACTGATGATTAACTTGTATTTCTAGTTGGTGCCTGGCCTATTCATCTCCCAAGTCTGAAGTCAAATGGTCGGGTAGGGATAACCCAAAAGCCAGTACAGTCTGTCCTCCCGAGCAAGGGCTGCGTCATCAGGTGCCTTATTTACACACAGAGCAAATGGAGATCTTTAATAGTGGTGCTGATCTCTCATCTTCCTATTTTCCCACTAGTGCATTGTACAAAGACCAAGCAAATCCATAATATAGGAGTTATGGGCAAATTACTTGCTTAAAGGAAAATTTCCTTTGAAAATGGGCTTCCACTGTAAACAGGCTGTACTTCCATGAGTACAAATACAGAAAGAGGAACAGAAACATTGAAATATTTCACTGGATATGTATTAAAGCTGTCTTTGGAGACATGGTAAGAAAAGTCTCCTTCTGAATGCGCATGAAGGGAACAGCACACCATTTATTGTTCAACAGCCCTGGCCAAATTCTTTTTAAATGAATACATGCATATATTTCAGGGATTTGGCACGTGAAAAACCCTTGTGGGATATCTCTTTGGGTATGCTATAGTATTAACATATAACAGATACCGAGACCAACCTTTTCTCAGCTGAATAACTCTTCCATTGATGGTTACGCTGCAAAAAACAGAAATTTGATTTAAAGATTTCTCAGATAGGCAGTAGCGAAGGTAGCTCAGGTTTTCCATTGACTGTTAGTGGGGAAAGAGGATTTACATAGTTACAAAAGGATACAGGGTAGATTAATAAAGGACAACTCACATTCTGTCTAAAATGAGGAACAGCCATGGTGTTTTCTCGTAGTTGATCAATTCAGTACATGTAAAATGATACTTTTAGAAAGAAATAAACTGATTCCCTTAGATTCCACTCTTAATCACATGTAATACACAGTGAATTTTTTTTGCTATAGTGTTAACAGAGATTGCATGTAGTTATTTTTCTTCCAACTTGTGGTGCTTTGATGATTTCTCACAAATTACAATTTTTAATCTTAAGTTGAAAATGTGTCCAGAAATTTAACTAGGCCCAGGCTTGCACTGTAGAAAATAAAGAAAAGGATTGCAGCTCTCATAAATCCTTATCCATGAGTAATTATCTTGTTATGTTAAAGTGGTTCTCCTGAATATTAAAATAATTAGGACCAACAATCTCAGCAATACTTTCCTCAGATGTTGTAATTGGCAGGGGGTGTTAACTAATTAAATGTATTTATATTGCTGGCTGGCTGGCTAAAGAAAAGGATGAAGCACTTGTAATTGCTGAAATTTAGCAAGAGCACACATTTACTACAGAGAATAAACATATAGATTACAGTATTTGCGATGGCCTAATAGCTGGCGACTGTAATCCAAACGCTTCCTGTGGGCATTTCTCATTGCTCAAGGGGAACTTGAATAAGGGGCTTTGGCAAAGGGAGTTTTGTCAGACGCAGGTAGGAGGGGGCTCTCCCCAGTGAGCGCAGCAGCTTGGCGTCAGCTGCTGCAGCTTCGGCTCTTGCAGGATGAATCCCGAAGCTGCTGGGGATTGCTGTGGGACGGAGGGAAAAGGTACACGGCTCTTTGCAAGTCTGCAAGGGGTAAGCTCATGATGGAAACAGACTGGGAGCCAGTCAAGGCAGCCAACTGGCCCCAAATCTGTGTTTGTGTACCAGTACTAGGCTAAAAACATGCCCTGCGTGCTGTATCCCTGGGATCTCGCTCTCGCCCCGGGGCACTGACACAGTGTCTGGCATCGGTCTGCACTTCCTTCCCCTCCTCTGCAAAGAGCCGCTGCCATGTCTCAGAAAGCTCTGTGCTCATGGTTGCTTGCTCTTATTTGAACAGTGTTTCTTTTTTTTTTTTTTTTTACGTTCATAGGAAAGACTTTCAAGAAAAATCACTATGAAACTGGCTGACCTCTGAAGTAATCAATTTTGGATTCAGCCCCCTATAACAGTTTGACATTTCAGGGTCAGCAGAACAACTTTCTGGCAGATTGAAAAGCTATGTTTCTGGGCCCGGGGTAGATCAGAGTAAAACTGGGCCAAACAAAATTAGCATCTCACTTCTATTTCACTGCTATTGGAAAAGGTAGCGAGGAACGTTTTTAGGGAGCACGGATGACATAAACCTTGCCTCTTTCCCCGCTTCCCCATCTCCCCTTCCCCACATGTGCTTCCCCCTCTTCTTTTGGAGTAATCCCAAGCACAGCCGTTACTTGGGCTAGAGCAACCCAATGCAGGGTGGATCAGTCACAGCTCCTCTCTGAAGCATCCCTAAAAACGCACAGGAGGGTCAGCCCTCTTAGAGGGGTGGGACATGAAAGCAGGGAGATGCATCCCCTGTCCCCAGCCCTTCGCTGCCTCCTCTCCGTCTCCTGCGTCTTCCTTCGCTTCCTTCCCCCCTCCTCTCTCCTCCCCCTCCAGCTTTGTTCGTCTCCTTTTTTTCATTCTCCTGCCATTTCTTCTTGTTTTCACTGCTATTCCTCAGTCCACATTCTCGTGACAGCACGAAACAACAGTGGTCTTTTTCCCAGCTAGGGGCGAGCGAGAGCCCATTAGCTGCCTCAGACAACATCCATCTCCCCTGCTCGCTCCTCGTTTTTAGCCTCCTCATAAATGAAAATTCAGTTCACTAGAAGGGACATATGTTTACAATCCCACAGCTGGTAGGTACATGTGTACCGGGAGCAGGTGCCAAGGTTATATAGACACATGTCACTTTTATCCCAGAATCCCATTTGGCGCCTGGGAATGTCTTCATGCCGTAATGCTGTGGAGGTCATTACTACACCCTGTAATCCTCCATGAAGGTTTTCCGTTTTCATTTATACACAGTAATAAAATACACATCTCGGCATCAGGCATTAGGATTAGTACTGACAAGGCTTAAGCTGAAATGTTTTAAGGATGCATTTCCGATGTGAATAGAATAGCTAGCACGCAGCATGCAATTACGCTGGCTTCATGGAGGGAGGGTTTTATGCTTCAATACTGTTAATATCACAGTGACACCAACAGCATAAAAGGAATTTTATTTAAAAAAATAAAGGTTGAATTAATTTTCCATTGTAGTACTAATCTGGTATTACTAATTTATTTTAAGTTTCTAGTGTTGATAACTCACCGGACACATGAAGAGAAATGTCCTTTCTCATTTCAGGGTCTCTTCTTTATTTCTTTGAGAAAGCTGAAATTCTGGGAAGCCGTGACATGGGAATGGCTGCCTGGGGGCAGAGTGGGTGCTTGGGCGAGCCCCCCACCCTGAGCCTGCCTTTCTTTGCTGATGCAGCAAAGCTTTTATCTCTGTGCTCTAGTCTCATTGCTTCCAACAGAGTTTCAGCCCATTCCTAAATGTGTGTGAGCACGAGCATGCACCTTGCTGACCTAGACTCTGTGCTTTTAGAGCCTGGCTTTGCTTGCTCCAGGCAGGTCGGGGTATTAATCCCCAGCGAAGCTTGCAGTTCCTGAAGCATGGGCTGCACCGCTGCTGTGTGCAGGGGAGGAGGGAGCGAGCGCTACATACTGAGAGAGTTGACCTCCTTCCTGTTTTCCTTCTCCCCTAAATGTCACAGTCCTGTTTTAGCAGCCGGGAAAGAGTCATCCTCTCCCTGTCTTCTTCTGCCATCCGATTCTGCTCTTCCTCAGCTGGAGGAAGAGTCCCCTAGTGCCTCCTCAGAGGATGTATGAGGACTGGATGAGAAGGAGAGATGCTTTTGGTGCCTGCTTCCATGCAGCAGAGGGGTGTGACAGTCCTCACATCCCTGCCCCATGGCCAAAACCCAGGGTAAAAGTGAAGGCAACACAATAACATGTAGTGCATTGCCAGAGAGGGAGTCCTGCCTCCTCAAAAGCCCCATTACACACCCCCTTCCTTAGCATCAAGAGGCTCTAGACCTCTCCTCCCCCATCACTTCATCATGGAGGAGCGGGTGGCCCTGCAACAAAACATAAATTTGCGAAATGAATGAAAAGGACAAACAGCTCCATTACAGGCAACGATCTTTTCCTAAAATTTTTTGGAGTGCACCAGTTACTTGGGGTGGGGGAGCCTGGCACAAGCATGGTCACTAGGTTATATATTCATTTCTAGTTTCTGGCCATTCTACACTACAATAAGCACAACTGGAGCCCAGCGGGTTCAGACTGCTTTTACATTGCTAGATTTACAGTTGCTGGCATACTGGAGATATGAAGAATTGAGAAGCAATTTCATATATTGCTGTTGCCACTGCTAGCAGTTTCCTGCCCTTCAAGATATTTGTTGTGATAGGAGGGAACCACCCTCTCTAAAGGAAATATATTTAAAAAGCCCAAGGTGCTGAAGGAATGCTGTAGCTCAGTGTGCTTGCCTGGGTTTTTGTATATATGTCATTATTTTCTATTTGCTTTTCTAATTCATATTTGTTTTTTAATTGCAGCCTTAACTCCCTCTGCATTTTAGCAGAGAGAGAAAAAAAATCACTCTACTCGGCCTGTTATAAGAAGGAAAACAGATATGGCCTGAGGAAACCACATGGTCATTACGTCCATCTATTCTTTCCTGCACTTCTGGGGTGAAAAGGTGCAATTTGCTGCCTTGCAGGATGGGTGCTATTTTGACAGAAAGGAATTTGCCTTCTCTCCAAAAAGAAATTAAAATGCTAAAACTTAAATACCTTAATTCACCAGTCCTTTGTCCTGTGAGCCCAAGAACGCTTAGGTGTAGTCCTTTGCTTAAGGGAAACTCAAGTAGTTAAGAGCTACGGTGCCAACTACCTTAGACATCCCTCTATGCGTACCTGCCCCACACAATGCAATGGCGCTGGAGGCTGTTAGCAGAAACTGCATGAAAAATACCTTAACGTATGGTGGGGAATGGCCATCAGACAGACAACCCTGGTGCACCTCTCTTCATGGCTTTTGTACTGAGCACGTCCCAATGAGACGCAGCAGCTGGGTCGGACTGTGCACAACTGACTGTACTGTAATGGCAGTTGTATTCTGCAGCTGCATAATGCCTTTTACAAAGCACCAGGCAGTAGTGTAATATTTTATGACTGGTGGAAATTCAGCCACTGAGAGGCCAAAGTAAATGTTTTTCAGATGTGGTTGTCTCAAGTCAGACACCTAAATGGTGCAAAGACTTGTTGCGGTTGGTGGATCAGGTCTCTAAGTACATTTATTTACCTATTAAGCCCGGTTTCCAATAGAGCATCAATAGTGTTATTACACTGTAATGTAATTATTACATATTGCATTATTGTTTATTTGTAGCAGGGTAGTCCCCATATCCTGGAGGGGATGAGGATGTCGGTGTCTATATGAAGAGCAGGGAGGCAGAGGCAGCCTGGCTGCACAGGAGGCGCTGGCAGTGTCCCATCACGTCTCCGCACACAGTCCCCTGTCTGTGCCGCTGCTGTCCTGTGCATTTCTCTCATGTTCTTTTCCATTTTAGGGCTCAAACGTAATGTCTCCCTGTGTTAGATCAGAGCCATTTCTCCAGCTAAGAAAGCAGGGGGACACACACATCCCCCGACCCTGGACAGAGCATCTGTGCTCACGGGTCTGACATCTCATAGGAGCTGCTAGCAACTGCTGGCATCCTGCATCCTGCTGTTTCCCTCGGACACAATTTCTGTGGATTTCAGGGGGTCGTTCCTCCAAGGACCAAGTACCCAGACCACAGGGCCTCTGCGCTCTTGAGAGCTCCCTACATAAACCCAAGCACAGGAGCAGAGCACTGACAATCATGCATACTTCTGAAATTTAAGAATCAAAAAGCACATTATCATTGCAATTCATCCTAGTGTCCTGCATGTCAGCTTGTGGTACAAAGGAAATCTGTGAAAGATATTGTATAGCAGGTCCCTAGCAGAATTAATATTTTCCTGTTATACGAACTTTTCATGATGAAATGGTCTCATATCTGTGGAAAATCATTGTATTGCCCCAGCTGTTGTCAATAACTTTTATGCATTGACTGCTTTTTCCACTAGACAATATTTACACTTCACCACTCACCCCATTGATCTTCATTTTTGCAGGGAATTTTTTTTGGGTAAAATATATCCAGGTTTTTTTAAAAAGGTAAACGTCCAAGAATTGCACTCGAGGGAAGATATACAGTGTAGACTTAGTGACAACTTAATAGCTTGTAGTATATCAGATGTCTTCTATGCTGCCATCTTCTTGGTGAAAGTATTTCTATACCACGTATAAAACTATGCACATAGAAAGCTATATACACTCCCTTATTTTTTTCTTTCCCAGGTGTAAGCATTCTTGGCACTGGCAGAATGTGTGCAGTGCTGTACAGGAGCGGCACAGTTCCTCTGCTGCAGGAAATGGAAGAAAACATTAATTCTATTGCTCAAACATTCACAACAAGCTTGTAGATTAACTGTCCTTTCACTGAATACTGTTTACTCGTTTCATAGAAAATGTATTATTTCATTGATTTAGCTTCTATTTGGTATGCTAAAAAAATAAAATTTCCATATAGAAAAGTATACACAAAGGATATGACCTTTTAAGTTTAGCAGAGAAAATAACTGAGTGCAATGTAATTAATATGCCATAAAAATGCCAGCAACAACATTAATGCACCATGAAACCAGCACGGTTAAAGTGATATAGTCTGGAAATGAAAAAGTTAAGTTTCTGTTAGCTTCATTAATTTGCTTACATGGTATTTCTGTGAAAGAAGCACAATCTC
>NW_008795909.1:7690913-7691907 GCF_000699145.1 Aptenodytes forsteri
TCTTTATCTAAACCAGGAAAATAGATACGTAGTTGAGAATATGATTTTTGTTAGGAGGAAGCTGGATCTTGCTTAAGGCTTGACCAAAATCCTAAGAGGTGTCAACCCTCCTTATGCTGTAGTATAATTTTTCCAGTGTTTATACCCTTTAAATTTTTCCCAAAGCCTCATGAATGTCTCAGATACAAAGCCTGTCCACATCTCTAGATAGGTCAGCAATAGTGTAGTAAAATACTTGCATTTCTATAGTTATACCATTATAATGTAACTCTTCCTAGACTAAGTACTTTTTCCGAAGTAGTTTTCTCATGCAGAGAATTTCACTGTCATGTCGATTCATTGTCATGTCATTTCCTTATGGAGGTAAGGTCTTTGCAGGGCATAAATGCTTTCTAAGGTTCAGATGGCAGCTTGTACCTAACTCTAACAAAGAGGTCTCCAGGGGAAAAAGTCTGGGGTTTTTTTGTTGTTCTGGAACACAAAAATAACAAGCAACTTAATGCCTAAACTTTCCAGCAAAACGTAGCTGGGGGGGCAGTGGTCAGCCATGCAAAATGTGATCCCCACAATGAGCACATGAGGATGTTACTCAGGAGCTGAAACTTCAGTGGAAGTTGCTCTGCCACCTTTGCCTTGGAGGCTGGCAAACACTTCCCATCACAGAAAGGGTGTATTGTGGGCTGTTAACATGACTAAGGCATGTGTCCAGCTGTTCACCCCTTGTTTTAGTTCTTAGAGGTAAAAGGAATTGGGGGGGAAAAGAGGCAAAGCTTTAGCTCAAAATAAGAAGGGATCTATTCTTCCCTCTGTATGTGCACAACTCCTATTAATAATGAAATGTTAATGATAGTTATGCGTTCACATCAAAGGCAGACCAGAGCCTTTCATCTCCGTTAAATCTTATTCAAATAATTAATGGAAGTAGTGGTCTAGGGGAAAAAAAAAAGATATTAAGAAAATTCCTTTGAAGAGCATTGCAAACTCTGCTGCCCCT
>NW_008795909.1:7692618-7747671 GCF_000699145.1 Aptenodytes forsteri
AAGAAATTCCTTTGTAGAGCATTGCAAACTCTGCTGCCCCTAGGGAGCAGCTCCTAGAATCGAGGACGCCAACAAATCGCGTTTAAGTGGGTCTGTCGCTGCTTTCCGCCAGCCTTGACTGCATTGCATCCTAAAAAAACTGTGAAACATGTTATTGGCATTGCAATAGATAATCCAACCAAAATCAAATCAAAACTCCCTGACAAGGCCTATGTTATGAAAATAATCATAAATCTTATGCTGTGGTAGCTGTGTGCACCAGCATTAAGCATTCTGCTCAGGCCTGTGTCGACATAAAAAAAAGGGGGAAAAAAAAGTCATTTGAAGTTCTCAGATCAACTCTGCAGTTGTCGTCTTCTTCTGTGCACTGCTGTGACAGGTCCTGCCAAACAGCACTGCTGGCTGGCCCCTCGCTTTGGTGCATGGACACAAATCTGGAACAACTCCCTTGGTTTCCGTGAGGCAGAGAGGGATAAGCCCAGTCCACAGCTCTCGTTAGCTGATACTAGAGTCAGGTCTTGTTTCTGATGCATTTTGGACGTCCTGCGAAGGCTGAAGTGGCCCATTGAAGCCCCTGCTTCTGGGTAATGCAATGGTTTCTGTTATGGTGTTGCTTTTGGTGGTGCTGCACAAGGGGAATGGAGGTGAAAATGAGCAGCATGGAGCAGCAGCCCAGCTGGGGTGATGCTGCAGACTCCTGCACGAGGGCTCCACATTGCTCATCCCTGATACATCAGCCTTGCAGCTTGGGAAAGTCGTCTTCGTGGGCGGCAGGACTCCAGGCCAGCCGAGAAGGGGCTTGGAGGCTGTTCCTGCCAGAAAGAGCTGTCTGCTCCTAACAGCTCTGACAGTAGCTACACAACTTCTGCTTTTTCAGTTTCACTTTGGCTTGCGTGGTCCGCGGTCCAAGAGAAGCTCCTGAGACTTAGCACAAGTATAACAACTAGCGATAGGACGAGAGGAAATGGCCTCAAGTTGCCGCCAGGGGAGGTTTAGATTGGACGTGAGGAAAAATTTCTTTACTGAAAGAGTGGTTAAACATTGGAACAGGCTGCCCAGGGCAGTGGTTGAGTCCCCATCCCTGGACGTATTTAAAAGACGAGTAGATGAGGCACTTAGGGACATGATTTAGTGGGCATGGTGGTGTTGGGTTGACGGTTGGACTCGATGATCTTAGAGGTCTCTTCCAACATTTATGATTCTATGTTTCTATGATTCTATTGATTTCAGGAAGAAAGTTTGTTTAGTGTTTTCGTAGACATCTGGAGCTTGCGGCTGCCATCCCCGCAGCGCTCACCACCATGGGTCACTGATGTGTGTGCAAAGCCAGAGCGGACGGGGTTTTGCTGGAGATGCAGACGCACAACCCACCAGGAAATGCTTCCTGCAGATAGTTTTCAGTGTAACTATCCTTCACACGTGTTACACATTTGTGCTCTTGTGTAGAAGAAAGTGGTGTCAGGAAACACTTTACCGTTTCTTATCACATTAATCACAAGTGACAGAACGCACAAAAGTGTCATGTGGTCACAGGAGACAGGGGGCACAAAGGAACCAGTTTCTGCTCCAGACTCTCATTGCATCAGCTGTCCTGGTCACCTGCTTTGTGTTTCCTTTTCACTATTCATTAGATATTAATGGGATAAGTAGCCTGAAAACAATGCTGGTGTGGACAATGTCTCTAACAGACTGTAGTGTCCAGGGAGGCAGCAGTTTGGTACTTTGGCATGAATTTATCCATGTCTCATGGATCCCTGCCATTTGCAAACGCTGGCTCCTTTAGGTCTGTGACTTCCACCAAAAAGACCTTGGAAGTAGAGGACAGTAATATATTTTAGGACTTTAGAGATCAGAAAGTTTTGTTATACATAGATGTGCACCATAGAAGTGCCTATAAATAGATATTAAAACTTGCAATTTATAGCCTATCATTTCATGGCCTTTCAAGGCTAGAAATAAAGCCATATTCCACTGGGAAAATAAGATTTGTAGTTTTCCATGGCTTAAAGCTCCTGTTACTAACCCTGATGGGCTGCAAGATATTGGACAAGATATCTGTCACTGGTCTGGAATATATATAATATATATGAGTGTATATAAATTAGGAGAAAATGATGAAGTTTCTACCAGTAAATGAACAAGTTAGGAGATTGTAAGATAACTTGGTGGTGCCTGGGGGACATATTCCCAGTGAAAGTAATTTTTTCTCCTCAGTAATGATAACTTAACAAAGGCAATTAATCCATTCTCCCCACGAAGTCAATGGCATGGTAACCTCCTAATAGTGCTCCGAGGTAAAATGAGCTCTGTTAATGCACTTTGAAATCATTTTGAAGCTGCAGTAAATCCCATGGCAGTGGTGAAAGGGACCTGCCCGGAGGATCTGGCAGCGAGGTTTGCTCACTCCGGTTTCGCTGGAGCACGGCCTGGGACGTGCTCGCCATCACGCCAAGCTTTCACGCTTTTCATGGGAAGGAATAACCAGCATGACTGCAAAGAAAAAGATTAATTAACAAAATGAGGGACAAATAAGCAAGGGACTCGGTTTCATCCTAATAATTGTTTCTCATTTATTTGTCTCTGAGTGTTTCACGGGGCTGAGTGATGTGCTATACTGATATTAATGTGTGCAAATCTGTTCAAGGCGGGTAAGGGCCCTCCTCGATGGTAGGGACCTCGGCTGTGCTGATTGCAGGGGGAAGGGTGCTGGGCCATGTCACTTGAATTAGATGCCTAAAATCAGATGTCTCACTCACTGTCCTCAGACCTCCTCCCCTCCCTGCCTCTAATTTTTATGTGGAAGTCTCCAGGATCTTTAGACCCAGTTTCCCTTGTAAAAGATTGGGTTTTGAAAGCATGCGCTCAATTGCTAGAAATTCGAGTAAATAATTTAAATAACTTATGCAATATATGAAAAATTAAATGCCTAGCAAAAGTATCCCTCTTTTAGCATTACATATTTATTAAAACAATTTGGAGGTGTAAATTACAATCAGTCATACAGGTATATGTCTGCTGCATAACCCTGAATTTGAATCTTTGAGCTGTTTCCATCCCTCCAAATTAATTTTAAAAATGTATGATTTTCTCATCATCTAAGGCTAGCAAGAACTTTTAATCTAAAGTGGTTTAAAATGTAACTGCTCTGTCCCAAACCAGGATTGCAAATGAGATTCTGCCTTTAGCTAAAGCATGGTTTCTGGTCTGAGCATTTATTTTGGCGAGATGGTAGTTGCACAAGTGTTAAGTTCGCTGTAACTTTGTGAGACATAATAGTTATTTATAAAATATTCTCGCTAATTAAAAAAGGCCTGTGGAGAGATACGGACATTTGAACTGGAGAATAAATGAAAATTACTATGTTGTGGCTGGGACACACAACAAAGATGTGAAATTGCAGAAGAAACCAGAAATATTTTTGATATAATTAATGTAGAAATGCAGCATCCATTATAATCTTCCTTCCCTTTCCTTCCCAGAACTCACAGCTTTCTATAAACAAAACCTCCTCCTGGGCATACTGCATTTATTATATTAGGGTTCAGTACAGAACTGAATTTCAGTGAAATCCATTTGACCAAACAGCTTCAGGAAAATCCACACGACTTCCCTGGGAAGGCAAACTAAACAGGTTAAGGTTCTCCAGTTGGAAAAGAGACAAAGAAGGGATGAAATACAGAGATCTCTAAAAATCATAGGATAACGTGGAGAGAGTGACTATGAGATGGTTATTCACTGTTCCTCCAAAGAAAGGGCAGGAGGGGACATGCAGTGAAACTTTGAAGCAATATATTTGAGACAAACGATAGAATGAGATGATGCATAATTGAACTGTTGGAAGCAGTTTTGGAGCCGCGCTGGCTCTCCTGGACTTTGGAAACAGCAGCGGTGGAGGGCTGCAACTCGCGTGTTGGTGAGGGCTCACGTTTCTCGCCCCGTGGAGCTGCTGCCCTGTGCTGAGCAGCTTCGTCAGAGCACTGGGGGCGGCCGCATCGGGGTCTTGATGTCGTTCAGCTCTAGAGAGTGGGAAAACGGGGCCCCCTGAATTACAGACTGATGCCCTAATTGGTGTCTGCTGGTTTAGGATTGTTCTGTAGCGGAGACTTTGTGACTGGGCTTGAGGGGAAATCCCTGACCCTTGGATAATGAGTGCTGGCTAGGAAGCAAAGGGTTAAACGTGGGGACAAAAGCAACAAAAAGCACTTTTTGTTAATAACATCCATTAAGCCTGGGAGAGGAAGCAAAGCAGTCTCCCAGAGGAACTTTTGAGTCAGACATTTGTCAACACTGGCAAGGACGGATTCAGTCTTTTTTCAAGAAAATGTCTGTAGCTGAGTTTTTCCCAGATCCAAGTTTCCGCGCTGCTCTTTGCCACAGCCCTGCCGTCACGAGCCAGGCCCGTGCGGCTGTGCCTTTCGTTCAGCAACACTGCACAAAGGACCTGCTCATGTACGACAGAGGCGCCACGCTTACGTTCCCTGATTGGATCAAAGTGCCCTGATCTGCAAGAGATCTGCAAGGGAGGGGTTTTAATTGAAAAATTAAATTAAAAAGTTTGCAAATTATGGGCACATTTTCACTTTCTGACCTCTTAGGTTAGGGTGCTTGGTCTGGGAATGCCTCATTAACTGCAATAACTCAGCCTCTAGGATCTCCTTATTGTTTGATGAGGCAGATACTACATCTTTCCTGCAATTTAGGAGGAGATACGTATATCTTTTTTTTATCCGACGGCTGAGGTCCTCTAGCATTAGACTGCATCTGAATTTCACTGTAATGCGGTAGCACAGCAAAGTCACAGGACTCTGGTATGGACACAGGATGATTGGTAGCTCATGGCTTCAGAAAGTTTATTTATGAACCTGGACATTATGAACAAAGGTGGACATTGATAAAGGGGTGTATTTGTTGTTTGGAAACTTCCTAGCAAAATTTTCAAATTAAAATATTTGTCTAGATATGATGAAGGCTGACAGTTTTCTCTCGTTTGGATGGTAATAGTCGCTCTTCCTCTTCATAATTCACATGGAAATACTGACAGCCTTGTGTTAACAGTTACTGTTACTTTTTTTTCCCTGAAGCTGGACTTCTTCTGTCAAAGAGAATTTAGTTTAGAAAACTTCATCCTCACACACTGTGAGTGCAGTTCATCTCCTCACTTACAGATGTATTTCTGTGTGTACACATACATATTCTTCAACAGAAGAACACAGACAGTTGGTTATTGGGGTGGGGTTTCTTGTATAATTCTCACATCTTGGAAAGAAAATCAAGCACTAAAGAGATGAAATATACTCTTAAAATGACAGAGCAGTATCTAGAAACCTTCCATAGTCATGTCTTTTCAAAACTGCTGGGGAAAAAAGTACTGAAGGCAGAGGATGAAAAATGAATTTCTGAAATTGCAGCAGTACCACTAGCAGGTGGAGCCGGGCTGGGAGACAAAGGCTCTTACAGTTCACCAAGAAGGACTTTGTACTGAAGAATACAACTCACAAGTCCAGGGAGATGTCTTAGATGTACGAAGGAGGAAGAAAACTCATATATTTCTGGATGCTGTGAGAGAAGCTGCTTCCAAGGGGAGAAAACCTGCAGGACTGACTGCAAAGAGGAAAACAGAAAATGGGTCTGAGTCTCTCAGAGCCACAGTCCTGCCTGGAGGGGGAGCGGAAAAGGACCTGGTCCAGCTGAGCGAATACAAAAATGCAAAATGAGATGCGGGACTCTGCCATGTCTGCAGGGACACAGGACCAGGCTCAAGTGCCTCATCTGGCTGAGCCATTAACACTAGAGACTGTTCAGCATCATCATTATCACAGCTTACAGGGTTCATTCCCAGCAGCTGGTGGTCTTGTGGAGGATGGCAGCACCAGTTGTGCCCATCCACGACACCGTCGAGGTGCTTCATCATTTTCAGGTGTCTCCAGACCTCACTGGTCCCTTTGAATGGCAAATCACCATTCTGCAGGGTGCATGGCTGGAGGTGCCACGGATGGGGTACTGCAATGACAAGGTACACGTGTGCCTACATATTCATATATACTAGACCCATGTTCAACTTTCTAACCATAAGAAGAGCAGGCCTGCTCTCAGCTTTTCTTATTGAACCATGCTGGTGTTTTTTTCAAAGCTTAATATTTGTGCATTTGTATTTAAATTAATGCCCTCTCCACCCCCAAATAAAACTCAAAGCTGAATATGGGCCAGTTAGAAATATGTGATACGTAAATAAAAGAAGGTCTACTGCAAGCAGCCAAGCAGGTGGCATCTCTTGTTGGCCAGGAAGCAAAGAAGGAGCATGTGACTATTGGGTTAACTGTGTTTCTGAAGGCAAAAGAAGTAACTTTCAAAATACTTTTCCAGTTTTTAGATCAGTGACTTTTTTCCCATCATCGGTATTTCCCCAGTGTTGTTGATCCCGGGGTCCTGCTTCTGATTCAAGTGTGATACACTGTTTTGCCCCAGAATATTTCCCTGCAGCTAGTTCCATGGCAGTAAATCTTTACTTCATTCACTCAGAGCATGTTTCACAGTGAAAGTCCCAAGCATGTCCAAAACCTGTTACTAGTAAAATTCTGAATTTGTTTACATATTTCTTTCTGTTCTTTCCTGTTTGTTAACTATAAGAGAAACCAACCACAAAATTTCAAGTATACATGGTGATTGGGATACCTAAACTCCCCAAACAAACAAAAAACAAATTTTCACTTTGTACTAAGAGCTGAAAAGACATATAATAAATTTACACGTTCTGATCAACCTATTTATACTTTACAGATATACTAAAGACTAATTAAGATCTGATGTTAGCTGAGCAACTTAATAACTTAAATTATTAACACTTCTGTTTAGATGCATAATTTATATATAAATGGAAAAAGTAATTTAGTAATGCAGTTTAAATTTTAACTGCAGTGTGTGTGTATGTGCTTTGTTGCTATCCATTTTAAAAAGAAGCTTTGATAACTACGATTAATCCATGGCCCTGCATTAAAGCTTTTTTCAAATCTCATGTTTTTGCAAACAGTTAATAAATGATATGAATCTCAAGAGAGCCAGAGAATCACACAAGGCGCAATATAACCTCACCATCCCAGAGAGACAGATTAGGATTTATAAACTCAACAACTGCAAGGATAAGAGTGAAGGGAATGAATATTGAATGTATGAGGGGCATGCCAAAACAGAACCGAAGGTGTAAATTATGCAACATATAAATCAAGTTTGTCTCTTGGTGGATAAATCCCATTACAAGAACCCCCAAACACTGGAAGTTCCAACCATCTTTGCTGCAATATTGCATGTAAGTAGGTGATGGTCAGCGTGATGGAAATGGCGTCAGACCAAGCTGTGGCTCCAGTAGTAGCAAAGGAAGGCTTCGAGAGAAAAAATAAATTAAATCACTGATTGAATGAAAAGTACAATAAAAGCTCTGATAGCAGAAGCTAGTGCTTGGAGCACATGTCATTTTGCAACTGAATTCCTGAAATTTTCAAAGAGTTTCAGGATCCTCAACAGCTGAGAACTGGATTGTAGAATATGTATTGGCAATTTCATTGCCACGTGGCAGACCCCTGTAGATAGCTGAAGTGTGTGATACAACAAGTTAGCATCCCCTGTATGTAGATCTATGGCTGGAGTCTCCCAGAGTAGGAATCGGCATTAACTTAAATGAAGATGAGTTTAGGGCTAGTGAAAGACTTACATTTGGGAGGAGTATGGGATCATGTAAGGGTGGATTTGGGGTTACTTGGAGTTGCAGCAGGCTGCAGCGACTCGTCAAGGCAAGAGCAGAGGTGCACTGGCCCAGAGTTTTCGGCTCAAGCAGGCAGAGTTTAGCCAGCAGCTGAATTCAAAGCTACACCTAATGCCATGCTGAGGTTCGTAGAAACTATGGCAAGTTCCTGTGCAGGTTTAGGGAAAAGAATAAAAAGACAGTATAGGAACATTTGTTATGGAAAGAGGCAAGGTCTGAGAGGGAAGTGAATGGTGATAAATGAACCTAGCATGAAGGGCTACAGAGCAGCCTGCTTGCAGATCTGCAGGAGGATGACTGCTAAACAGTGTAGATTTTTAAAGATAAACCAGAAGAAAACGTAGTGAGAAACTCAGTTTTAAGAAGTGATGCAGCTGACTTGCCAGCTGACACACTGCTTCCCATGCAACGGGTACAGAAACATCGGAGTACAGGGAGAGAACAGAAAAATCTCAAGATGGAAGGAAACAATGGGCTTTATATGCTACGTGTAAACATTTGTATAAACCCCAAATATCTTAATTTAACAACATGATTTCCTATAGATCAGTAATGAGGTGAAATATATATTTTTAAAAAAATAAATTATGGAGCTCAAAATGAGGTATATTTTCATTAGACAATGCCAATCCTGATGTAGGGATGAGAGTTGTTAAATATTTCTGAGTGCCCGGCGTTTTGGAAGATATCGGTGTGCCCCAGCAGTGTGGCCGAGCGTGTGGTCAGCGGGGCTGTGGGGCCCGAGGCTGGGGGACTCCTGGGAGCAGCTGAAGCTGAGCTGCAGCAGGGACAGTGCCAGGGCTTTCGGTGCCTGCAGAAGTGCGGCAATGCACTTTATCTTCATCCGCAGCAAGTTTTGAAAGCTTGTGGTAAAGTTTTGAGTGCTCTCCATTGTAAATCAGATTATACCCACAGAGGTATAATACCACATCTTTAAGGAAACACTCTTGTTTCTGTGATGAGGAGCCATTGAGATTATTCCTTCTGATGCAGGCTTGCTATTAGAAGAGCAGCTAAAGATGGTAATTTTTTAATCCCCTTTTTAAAAAAACCTCAGAGAGAGCAGACCTGGTTTTTTGTTTTATGGTTTGGCTTTGTTACATCAAAGACATTATCTTAAGCAACGCAGATGTACTTTGAATAGATTCTCTGCAATACTGCAAAGTTTGGGGATTCAGAAACTGCCAGATTCTGAAAACTGCATAGAAAATATAGGATTTATAGGATTGGTTGCTAATTGGTCTTCTTCAAGGACTGGGTGTTCTGCCTTGTAGGCTGAAAATCAGCAAAGCCATGCTATGATTATAGCTAGAAAACCACACATGGAGATTTAAAATCTTTAATCATTTTTAACTTTGTCAATAAGGGCCTCCAAACCATGCTAAGGAACAACTCTGATTTCAAGCTAAAACATCCTTGTTATAAAAAAAAAATTATTCCAATAGGAATAGCATATTTTATTGAAAATAACCATTTTTATTATTCCAATATTCATAGCATATTTTATTGAAAATAACCATTTTTAAAAGTAGACTCTTCAATAAATATCATAAAAAAATGGAAGCTGTTAGTTTTCCCATTGATAATCTGCATATTTTAATGTTCATTGAGCTCACATTTTCTAATATTTTTCCGATACACTTGAATAATCTGTTGCAACAAAACTAATACAGGTACTTGACTCGTTCTTTAATCTTATTTTTAGGCATTTAAGTAAGGGACTGAATCTTCAAAAATGCTGATTTCCCAGAACTTCTCTTGCGTTACAGAACTCACATCAAGCATCTAAACAAACGTTTCCAGTAGAGAAATTGCTAAAAATATGCACTTATATAGGGGAATTTCTGGAGTTCACAAATGATGTCCTATGGTCCATTCTTGTTAGTGGGAAGTTAAAATCTGTAGGCCATTTCCCTATCCTCTCTCGCTCAAAAAAAACCGTAGCCCCATGTTTATTTTCTTTCTTTTTAAACTGGTTGTGTATAATCCTGTGTAATGGAAATCCAATGCTAGGTGTACACAGCTAAAAATGCTCTGACTCCTGTAACGTACTCAGGGAAGCAAAATGGAACAGCCTGACCCTTGATAAAAAGTAATGAATCTCCTTTGTCTAGTCTTTTGGGTATTTACACCATAGTCTTCACTTTGCATTAGACATGGATACCAACTCCATTAGTTGTTAATTGGGAGGAGGAAGGAGAGAACTTATTTCAAGGTTTTCCAGTGTGCTTGGGGATGTATTTTCAACCAAACTCAGCCAAGCTTCCATCTTGCACTAATTCAGGGTTTTCTCTTAATTATTTTGCATTAATTATAGTGGAAACTATCTGGTCTTTCATTACAATTATTTAGTAGTAACAATAAAAGATTAGATGAATGCATTAGCTGCGTTATTCTGTGAAATGAGGAAAGAAATTTTCTCTCTCAGGAAGATACCACCCAAGCACACTGCATACGCTGTGGTTTAAATAAGCAAGCTGCCCATGTCAGTCCACCTCACTGAATCAGAAAATGCATTTCAAGCAAATAAAATGTCACTCTAGTTTCCTGCAAGTCTTGAGAGCTACGATTTTATTTAGCTGTAAATTTACTGAAGAAAGAATCCTTTAATATTTTATGACTCTAGTGGATTAAACCTTGTATAAATCAACAAATTAGCAGTCACACTATATTTACGTTCAGAAGAGGGCTAGGGAAGGTGAAGGCAAGATTACTCCTTCCTGGCAGGCTGACCAAACTGAAAAGCTAAATTGAATGACTTCGGCATGCTTAGAGCAATGCCAAAGTGAGGTGAGGATGATAAATAATACACACTGACTGCAGTTAAGGCAGGTGCAAAGTAGGAGGATTTTTATTCTTCTTTGAAGTTTTCTTTTCTCACCTTTTGGTGTGGATCAAAGACTTCTCAGTTTTGGGGGGGTTCTTTAGGAACTCAAATAAAATCTGTGAGACAGTGACCTTCATGCAACTTTTTCTGCCCTGACATATATACCTATAGTCAAATTTTCAAAAGTGTTGCTTGCGATAGCTGGCCAAAAAAGAAGAATTCAGTATCTTTAAAATATTTGGAGGCGCTATGCCTTGTCATAATTTCTCAAGTTTTCTTTTGTTTACATAAATAATTTAAATCAGAAAAGAGGTGCAGATAGATGAAAACAGGTGCTCCAAGTGTGGATTGGGCTTTGGAGACTGATTTGAAACAGAAGCAAATGGTCCTTGGCATCTTGTGAGTATGTTGAATGGTTTTATTGTACTTTCCACCCACCAATTTGGTTTCCTTCCTTCTAAGCAGCAAAGTAGCGCGATGACAGAGGGGGTGGCTCTGTGGCCAGACAGAGTGGAGCAAATGCCCTCTGGTGAAATGCTGCTGCCATATTCCACCCTCCTGTTATAAACATAGCATGAACCCGCACGGCTGAGCCTGTTGCCAATTCATTTTTTTGAGATCCAAATCAGAACGGCACCGTTGGGAGAGAAAACCTGAGAAAGAGGTGTGCTTACAACACATGAAAACATTTGAAATACTTTTAAAAATTCAAGCCTTAAGGCAACTGGTTTTCTGAAAACAGAGTATCCTACAGTTGGTAGTTTAGAAAATTAATGCAAAAACACCATCTGCTAAACTTCAGATGTATGAATACTATTTGGTCTATAGAGAGTACAGATTGTACAGGAAACTATTGATCCCCCATCTGTTTCAAAATGATCTTTTAAGAATTTTTCTCACTGAATCAAGTACTACATTAGTAACATAACATTATACGGAGCACGGCATCCCAGTTGCTCTTAGAGGTGCAGTAAGTAGAAATGTACTTCTATCATCCTTCAGCCACCATAACACAGAAAAATGCTCTTGGCTTTCTGCATGTTTATTTCCTATGCAGCCAAGAAAATATGGTATAAATCTCAATTCAATGCCCTTGACTGCAAATATCATGGTTTTGGATGTGTGTGTTGTCAGATATTCCTGGTGGTAGACCACACCTTACGGAGAGGTAGCTTCCTTCGTATCTTCTGTCTCCTAATTAGTAATTAGGTAATACCCAGATGGTGAACCATGAGGAAATCTATTTTCTGTTACTGTATTTCATGCAGTTCTTGTCCCTGAGTGCATTGGGACTGAGGTTTGTATTCTGAACCTTCAGCCCTAAGACAAATACTCCAACTTCAACTTGTGCCAATGGACTCAAGCACTGACTGAGTGAGGTGCCTCCCTGAGCACAGTGTGCCTCTTTCAAAATCCAGCCCTTCTATATATGAAAATCCCACCATATTTCTAGACATTTTCACTGACCCTCTCTTGGGTAGCCATCAAATATCTAGCATTGTGTTCTGAAAAGGAGAAAATATGTCCTTTGTGCTTCATTGTAACAGACTGCATATGATTAGGCATATTAAAGAATAGTCAGTGTAAAATAAGCAGAAAATAATTTACAGAAGTATTCCCCTCCCAGCCCCAGAAATGCTCTGTGTGTGTGTATTCACAAGATAAGTAGACGCTTAAGCTGTGTAACTTAAAGGAATACTCTTTTATTGTTGTACCAAAAAATACACGGGTTTAAAAATGCTAGGATTTCTGTTGTTTTACTTCTCCTGGAATAAGAAGCTCTGTGCAGAACCAAAAATATCAGATTTTCACCAAAACCTCAGGTTAATTCTTATTTTGAATTTCCAAGATTTTACACAGTGAATGTTGGATCAGCATTACAGTGATGCCAGCATAAACCCAGAACTCAGGCTTTCCAGCCTTTTGGGCCAGCATCCATTTGTTAGTCCTCGTAATTTCTTAGGGATAGCATGCAGCCTTACCAAGGAGCATTCCATTAAAAATTCCCAAAGGACTTTACGTCTCTGTGGACCAGATAAGGTTTCCGGCAAGGGCTGCACAGGCTGTCAGTAACCTGTGAACCTTAGCTCAGGAAATGGTGATGCAGAATATCAGTCATTCCTTGTAAGATTCACAGCCCCTTTTGCAGATCAAATTGGCTACACTCCATACTGAGTTCCATTTATAAATTAAAGGTTAATATATTAGCGTTAGCAGTGATGTATTTGTTCATCAGTGAGCCAATTGTTATACAGCCCCACAGCTTCAAAAAACAATTATCACCATGACTTGCAATCATCTCTAAAGCTTTCTTTTGTTGTATTTAGGACTGTGTCTAATGCATAATACTCGTGTCTGTAGTATACGTATAATAACTATTAATCACTTTTAGACTTTTATGAGTAACATAAAAGGAGCTTGGTTCAGGAAATCCAGAGTGGGAGAAGAGTTTGGGGAAGTGTCAACGTATGCTCAACCTGTACTTCTGTGCTTTCCTTGGGACCCGCTACTGGTCACTGATGGAGACAGGTCCTGAGCTAGAGGGACTTGTGGTTCAACCCATTCCTCTGCGGTTTCGCCCAAGTTCAGTGCAGCCAGTGAGAGGTTAGTTTTCTTAGAAAGCACACACATAAACTAAGCCATTTAATCTTGTACCCTCCAACCCCCTGACAAAAAGAAAAGGTAGTTTGTTATCCCAGCCATTGGCTAGCCAGCATCCGTTTTTAATTAATCCCAAGAGAGAGCTGGTAGACATTTTTACAAGAATAGTTCAATAAGTTACCTGTTGCAAGATTTTGCGCACTGTATTCCATCTGTCAAAATTCACGGTGTGTGGATCCCAGCCTTCGCACTGGCACGTGTCTCCTTGCAGTCATCCTAGGGTTGAGCCAGGTTTTCTAAAAGCAGATTGTATCTTCACTGTGTCTACATGTCTTTGCATCTAACCAGACTGGCCCAAGATCATCCCACCTAATTCCAAACGCCACAACTGTCATAGTCAGGGCGCAGTTGCCCATGCCCATGAAGACCATAGGACCCTCCGGCACCCACTCTCCCTCTGTAGGGAGCACAGGTGCTAATTTTGGCCATTCCTTGTGTTGCTGAATGTCACGTGGATGAACCCAGACCTGTGTGACATTGAGACAGTGGAACATTAAGATCTACAGCTACAGTTACAGCAAAGCGAGTGGAAAGAGCCCTGGATGAACCAATTTACCTCCGAGGTATCTTTGTGTTATCTGCTGCATACCTGAGGCATTTGTTTCTCTGTTAATGAAGCACTAATCAGGACTTGAAGCCATCCATTTGAGCAGGTGTAAATAGTAAATAAAAGACCCAAAGTACTGCACCGTATGAAAGTGTTAAAAGTGAATAAGGTTGATGGTTCCACTTAATCAGAAACTGTGAGAAATTAAATGTTGTGAAATGCTTATAAGCCTAGGGACTGGGGTGCTCAAAGACAATTAGGAACTAAACATTTCATTAATGAAATAATGATTAATTATAATTACTAATTAAAATTCAGGATTATGGTGTTGGTTTTAAGCATTAACAGGAGTAATGACATTACCATTTTTAATGAATTTCCAATAAAGAAAATGATAATACAACTTAAAAAAATAGGCACAGGCAACAGCAAGATTAGGAGTTATTGGTAAGCCCAGAGGCATAGAATTTTCCCAGCTGGTGAACTTAAGTTAAGTAAGTTTAATGCACTGTAATTTAATTACTAATCATAGTTTTTCTTCACAGTGGGAATTGATACTAGGTTTATAATTTACAAGAACAAAAGACAGAATTTGAATACCTGCTCTGTGATGGGTGGTGTCATTGTGTACAGGCTACAAATAAGACAATATTTTGCAGACTTCTGCATAACATTTGGATTTACCTATATTAGAGTATGATTTAAATATTATTTAATTAATGATTACTGGATTAGAAATTAAGTAGCCCCTGTAGATTTTGTAGTACAAGTATAATGCAGCCTTTGTGAAGAGCATACTCAATAAAATTTTGTATATGTATTAAAAATATCTTCTTTGAATAATTCATACAGGGGTATATTAGTAAATGTCAAATTCCCACAAGAAGATGGAATTTGACCTACATTAATAAAGCTATTTAGGATTCATTAATTGTAGACAGATTTCTTAAATTATTTGCTATTACTCACCTTTTCATGCATAATGCAATATGTTGGCTTAAATACAATTCCTAATTTACATAATGTTGGCTGTGTTGCCCTTCTTGCTATTCACTATTTGACTTCTCTTAACCTGGCTGACTTATAGGTCCTCTTAGTAATTTGCTGTCTTGTGAAGTTCTCAAGTGTCAAGGTCAATTAGAAGTCGTGTCACAGTTGGTTGTAGCCGAGCAATGAATGAAATTTCACTTTTTCCTGAATTTTCTGGGACAATAAAGAAGGATTTAATGAAACAATTCTAATGAGAGAACTGACTCATGTTTCCCTTGATGGTGAGGGATTGTTATATTGACATCACTGATGGAGGAAGACAGATCCTACAAAAGGAGATTTGGTTCAGTTGGATGTGAATGTAAAGAATATAAACAAATCTGAAGAGTTTTAACAACACTCAATAATACATTTGTAATTCTTCAAGCTGAGATATGGAAGCCATATATATGCTAAATGTATGTAGGTTCAAAGAAAATTTGCCTTGAGGGATAAAAGGCTTTTTATTGTTATTTCTCTTTATAATTAGCTCTTTGTGTTCCAAAGAGATACTACATCCAAGACAGTGAGCAAATCAGCACGGAACATGCCTGAGGATGTACAAGTAGATACACAAATGGCTCTGTAGGGTACATGTGAATCCAATCCAGTGAAAGGGTCGATGTGGTGGCAGCTCAGGAATATTAAAATCTGATCATTAAACTAGTCATTAGCTCTCCGGGCAGTTTTGGGCATACTCAGGCAGCAGACAGACTTACAGATGAGCCATTCTCTAAACGAAGTTTGATGTGATGTTGCTGAGGGACAGACTATGTTGTGAGTTGCTACCCTAAATGAATGGTGATGTGAAAGCCCCAGGTATACTCTGGAAGACAGGTTTTTGAGGAATGATGCTTCCTTCTTGTGTTTGGAAAGTAATCAAATCTTCCTGAGAGCAATGGGCTTTCAATCAAAGCCATGTATGTTTGTGTTGGAGTGTTAGAGAGAGATCCTGTCCCAAGAGATGACAACCAAACTTCAATTTCACCATTACTGCTTTTAGCTTTTTTTAACCTTTTCTTCTTTTTACATTTGTATCCTAGGTAAAATTCAAATCCACAAACTAATTGTTGTGATTTCAGCAGGTAATTAATTTGAGGTAAACTTAGCACATTGCCAGCTTTTCCTCCTGATGGTGCTGCAAATACTGTCACTGTCCTGTTTTGCTGTTTCAAAGAGACCCAGAAACTGAGCATATCTGTTACCATAATAAAATATCTCCTATATTGTTAAGATACATGAAATAGCGTGGATAGGCAGCAAAAGAAGCCCAGTTTTGCAAGGTAGACTCCTAGGTTTTGTAATTAGTCTACAGCAAAGATGAAGCTTGACAGTCTTGCTCTTATATTACTCTCTGGGGTACAAGTGCATGTGTAGCTTTCAGAGAAGAGCTGAAAATCAACCAGTACCTGGAATACTAATCTGTGATCTGTACCCTTCTGAATGAGAAAAAAATGTGCCTTCTGGCAGACTCAGAAATGCACTGGTTTCATGCCTCTCCTTTGCTTAGTAGCTATGTGCAGCAATCACCACAGAGTACCCGATACCTCGGTAGTTTCTCCTCACATTAGCATTTTTTCATGAAAAAAATTGCACAAAGGCATAGAGTACTACTAGTACCTGTGACATTAAATATCAGCTCATTCGTATTCTTTTTCTGTCCCAAGAGTCCTGGTCAGGCTGCAGACACTGGGGGTAAACTTTCAGGCAGAAGGAGATCTTTGCCTGAGAAAAATACCAAATAATGGTGACATCCCATTGTCCTCACTGAGCTGAAATACTCCATTAACAATAGCAGCTGGGTGGTACGTGCACACGTTTGGCAGGGTAAATAAATAAAAAAGGATCTTATTAATTCGTAGAATGGAAAAATTACAATATGTGCTAATTGCAAAACCTTCTAATTAGATATAATTATAATCTTCAAAGCATATTGAACAGGGTAGCGTTTGATCATGTTGTTGACCTTTTCAGTGTACTTTCAGGAGAAACCCTTAGAAATGAGGTGTTGTAGAATTCATCAGAGAGCAATTAATTTGTGCAATTAGAGGAATATAATCTGAATTAACGCATACGTACATATCGGAACATGAATGGACTTTAATGTGACTGCACAGGCTTCAGTTTGTAATGAGAATTCATTATATGGACAACTAAGAGAATGCATGAATAGGACCTTCCTCATGCGAGACAGGCTCAGTGGTAGTCCAGGCATAAATAGAGAACCAGTAGAAATTGTCATTGACTATTTGAAACTTTTTATCTGATATGAAAAGGTAAAGCAATCTGTTTTCTTAAGCCCAAGGTCTTGTCAAAAGACACACACCTTTAATATTTCTTTAAAAATATGAAGTTTCTGTCTCATTTTACAATTTCCAGAGAGTAAGATGTCCTATTTTTCTTTGGCCCGTGTGAACTGAGTCCGCTACAGTCACCACTTTAAAACAAGGTAAGAGCGAGCTAGCTAAGCCTACTGCTGCTGGTCCTGTGCCTTTGTCTCACGGTATCATTAACCAGACAGCAAAGAGCACACCAAAACTAGAACACTGCATCATTGATGTGACTCAGTTCACTTTAGAGACTCAAATCCAATCTACAGGCACGATCTCTCATTGCACTGTTGCTCTTAGGTATAAATTTTGCTTTTCAATTAAAGGACAGGAAGAAGGATATGAGATAAAAATTGCATAAAGCTATAAATAACGAGTGGAGGCTCCCGTGAATCTGTTTTTCCTTCGAATGGCTCTCTGGGAAAGTGTTTTCTATTACTGCTAACTGGATCAAAGACGCAGATTGGATGTTTTTTTCTGACACACGTAGTCCAGAAGCACGATTTAAAAATATATATTAGTTTTAATTCAAACTTGATGCTCCTAGATTTTTTAAAAAGAATTAATCTTTAGTTATTAGGTATTCCTTTCATATTACATTTTTAGACAATCTTTTCAGCCCGCTACTCCACTTATTTTTAATTTTACTTTGTTAGCTGTCAGTTTCTGTAAAGTGTGATCATTCCCCAACATTGGGCATAAATCTTTGATATGAGCCTAATGTGATTTCAAACTCATCAGCTGAAATCAGTGCACATTGGTCTTCCCCTCCGCGAGCATCTGATGCTCCTGTTTATCAGATTCTGTATTTTGTAAATTACTGAAGCATAGCTCCAATAAATAAGCCTACCTTAAAATCTGTGCCAGTCAAAATATTTTTCACAGTTTTATGTGAAGGCATACATTGTTTTTATGCAGCTGTCTCTTTCTGAACTAATTTTATTGCCATACATCAAGCTTTAAAGACCATCTCATGTGAAACTTTGCCAATGCTTTAATGGGCTTAAAGTGCTAAGTATTCTTATTTATTTCTCTGTATTTACTTATAGGCACTGTAATGACAAGCAAATGTATGATTCAGGCTGAACATACTGCATACGAGCATATGCATACTGAGTGTCAGGAAAACCAAAGCCAGGCGTAGCCCGTAGCTGTCTGCTTCTCCCCCATTCTGCAGGTTGTCATCTCCTGTAGGGAGGAGGAGCTGGTGGACCCACATATCTGCTCCCAATTCTCACTGTAAACTGGGAGCCCTGATGCCCAGCTCTAAGCCCACAAAATCCCACAGAGCTGACTTGGCCTGATAGTTAGGGGCAGAGTCTGTTCCTCTTTCAGGTGACTGATGAAACCCAAGGGCAATTCTGGCACAGGTGGGGAGCATCAGCCCTGGGATGCACCCACAGCTGGAGTGAATCAGGGGATAAGCTGCTTTGCTGCCCCATAACAGCCCTGTGTACCGTAGGGTCATGTTTTCACCCAGGCTGGGTAATCAAGGCTGTGCTGGAGGCAGGTGAACCCAGCAGGACCACAGCTGGGTCCCGTGCCAGCTATTTAAATCCTCCTTCAGCAGCCTTAGATTTTGCTGCTGCTCTCTAGTTGCCTGGTGGTTGTTTTGCTTGGCTGTGGCTGGGTAGGTGGTTTTTCTCCTTCTCTTCCCTTAGCAGCTGAAGGTCAGATCTGAAAGCCTCTGCTCCGAGTGGAGGTGGTTCCTGTGGCTCCTGCCTCGAGCCTCACATCCAGGATTGATTTGGTATTTGAAGGGGTGCTGTCCTGGTGGATGTTGTCTTGCTGTAAATGAACGTTTCAAAAGAGAACAGCAAATGCATGAGTAAAATTAAGTTGCTGAGCCATTTTAACTGAAGGAGGAAAAGGGAGGCTTTAGGCTGATAGAGCTGCAGAAGGATATTTTGTGCATCGTGGAAACCAGAAGCTTCCAGTCACACTGTGGAGATGTCCCTTGTAACCTGAGTGGCCCCAGGGAGCCAAGCTGAGATATCTATGCAGTAGCATTCCCTCCAAGGCTAAGGAGTCCCTGTCCCTCAGGGAAAGGTGTTGTACTGACCTGGAAGACAGCCTGATGGCTGAGGGCTATTGCATACATAAGGGTGCCATTTAATATCTGGGCCAGGGAAATAAAATGTTTGGAGGGTCCAATAGGCAGAAAGCATGGTCAGAACCATAGTTAAAAAGAAGCTGTTTTTATCTGCCAGATAGTAAGATTTAAAGCTTTGCGGTGGCTTGGCCAGCATGCTTGTGCAGAAAGTGGACACAGGGACCTGCTGTATGGTGAGACTGTTTTGGGCTGACTTCACCTGTAACTCTCCGTGCCGGAGCCAAAGGTTTCTCCACTTCTTTCTGTTCTTTTTTGTCCTTTTACAATATCTGTATCCCTTTTCTCCTCACCCTTAAACAACTTTCAACATTTTCATTGCATGTCTAACTTAATGAGAAACTTTGGATGTGCCTGGAGCTGTATCCAAGGCTGTGCTCAGATGTTGAAATCGCTGCCTGAAAATTGGCTTCCCAGGTAATAAACTAGAGCTCAGTGTATGAAGTGTAGTGTGTTGTAGATGTTCCCTCAGTGCAATTTCTTTGAAGAAAGAAATTACCACTGTGTTTTGTATTGGGAGAAAGAGTGTTTTGTTGTTAAAAGTGACCCATTAAGATAACAGTTCTAGAATTTGGCACTTTACCTTTGCAGATCATTTTTTAATAGCTTTAAAAAATGATAAAGGTTTTCTTATTATAAGGGTCTCCAGATTACTTATCTAAATTATGAGTGAGGTGGATGTTATCTTTCAAAGGACAAGCTTTCTGCTTGCTCTGTTCTCAGACAAAGTATTTTCCAACAATGTGGTCTTCAGTGTTTGCCCATTTTTGCACTATAATGAGATGTATGCCACTACAAAACTGCATTAAAGGACTTTTTAATGCAGTCGGGAGCCACAGCTAACAGGCCTTCTATCAATGTAAGTGCCATAGCTCAAACTGATAAAGAGCTAAATCCCTAACAAGCTCTAAGTTACAGCATGGAAATAGAAAGTAGACTTTCTCCATGTACGTTTTAAGTACCTCATTAGTTCTCAATATGTCTACATGAGCTGAAAGTAATTGATCTCATTACTATGTATATAAATGTGGCAAATTTCTTAAATTTTGCATCTTAGCTCTGTTCAATTAACCGGTTTGTTAAAATATATGTCTCTCCAATTAATTGCAGGGGTGAGAGCGTGAAAGGGAATATATGCATATGTTGGGGTCTAGGGGACAGACATACTGAGTCTCATCCAAATCTCAGCTATGGCATTTTGGGATTTTGAGAAATCCGCTCTCCATGGAAAGCGGTACACAGTAAGGGCTATTTGCTGCCGAGGTGGAAGAGCAGTCGTGCCCTACAGTGTCAGGTAAAGAGGTAGGCTTGTGGCAGTTTCAGTGATGCTGAAGGTTGTTCTCTATATTATTCACAGCGTTAATCACGCTTTGTTTCTCTTCTGAAACTTATCTGAAAGGTATGCTTTGAGGACTGGGAGAGGCTTACAGAGCCTGTAGCTCTTTACAGCGCTTAGCCAAGTCTGTACTGGTGTGCTTAAACTTGCTTGCTTTGGGAGGTCTTTATAGTGCACCTGTGGCCCAGGTGCAAGTGTGTTGCTGAGTTGAGATCTTTGGTGCATATGGGGTAAGTGTAATGAACAGGCCTTGTGTACACCCTCTGCTCAGAGGAGAATTTCCTTTTCTGTATCTCAGTGCTGTAGAAGAGTAGACTTGCAGTCTCAGCCTTCATCTGGATTTCCCAAGCTTTGTGGACACAAGATGATTCCCCTCTAAATGCCTGCAAAATGGCTACAATGTCCTTGGTGCTCTGTTAAACAATTGCAATAAATTCCTCTCCATTCTCTGCATCTCTGCAGGGCAGCAGTTTCTGCAGCCCCAAGGCTTAGATGTTTCCCATCCCTTCCAGGACGGCCCAGCAAGAGGTGCGAGTTCGCCTGAGGTATGCGAATGGGATATGCCAGAGGTGTGGGGGACTTGTTTTCATGCGCTCTCAGCCCTGAGCGGAGCTGCTGCTCTGCCTTGCAGATGCAATGACTCCTGTGGAAGTCATACCAGCAACAAGGCTCTGGGCTGTGAACACGCATCTGGAAAGATCTAGGCATCTAGGAAAAAGTCCAGCCCCTAGTCTATAGGGATAGAACAAAGAAAAATAGTTTAAAGGAAAAATGTATAGTAGTGCAATTTCTGGGATACTGGAATAAATGTGAAGAGGCTGGAAAGCCCACAGCGAGGCCTGTTTAATACAGTTCTGTAGAAGGAGATCTGTAAGTAAAATGTAGCTCTGATCAAGTAAGGAGATTTCTAATAGTCCTAGAGGCTTTCTTTATGTGATGCTCATTGCTGAAAAATGAGCCATAAGGATGGAATAACCAACACCGTGTTTTTATTTTTACCTTCAGGACTTCTTGAGCTTACCTGGACATCACATATTACTGGCTAAAGGCTGACCTTAGGCAAAGCTCTCCTTGTCTGCAGTGAAAGCTTTGCCACGTGCGGAATTACAGGATTTAGTTTTTGAGGTTGTTTGCTTCTTCCAATGTTCCTGATAAACTGTTTTCCTCTCTTAGAGCTCGTGACTTCTAAGAACTTTTTGAACAAAGTGATCTATTCATTTAGTTACGCTACATAAAACGTACCTAGAAATATTTGCAGCATGCCCTGTTACTTTTTCTTCAGTAATAAAGGAGCATGTGTTTTTTCCATTAATTCTAGCTTTTGGAGGGCAGGGGGTTATTTGTTTTGCGAATAGTTTCTGTCTACGACTTTACCCATAAACCAGATGTTAACACAAGACTCCACATGTTTGTGATCATTAGACAATATTAAAAGCTATCACTCAATCACCATTTGGGAACAAGAACATTGGGTGTTCTGCTGCCTGCAAAGCAATAAAATTATCGTCTGACACGTTTACAATCCCAGAATTAGCAATCTGCTTTTACATGGAATAAGGTGTGTTGTTACAATACAATGTCTTGCTGAGCTGTTCATATATAACATTTGCATTAGATAATTTAATTTAAATACATAGAGAGAGCACAGTTGTAGGTCTTACAAATAAGAAACTGAGTGAAAAAATGTACATTTGCATTAGATAATTTAATTTAAATACATAGAGAGAGCACAGTTGTAGGTCTTACAAATAAGAAACTGAGTGAAATAATGTTCAGATAGGTACTTCTGTTAAATAACTGGTCATTCTGAATTATTTTCTTACCTGTTTGCTATTAACCTTTGCCATTTTTGCCAAAGAAACTAGAAAAGGCTGGATATTTGCAAACACTTGAACTATATTTTTCTTTTATTTAACCATTCTTTTTAACATAGAAACAGTATCAGCATATTTTCCAGTTTCCAGAGGGTTTTGAAAAGAATGATAGGAAACCATAAAACTCCTGAAAGGACTTTACCTTGGCTGAAGGCTTTATATATAAAGAGATCAATTTTCTGATAAGATTTTCTGGAATGAAAGGACATCTTGTAATTTTAGCAAACATGAATACCAAAACTAGGGATGGCCGTTTGGGACCTGGAGCCTGATACAAACCTCATTATAGACTACAAAAAGTTTCCTGGAGCTTTTATGGCCTTTGGATCCAGTCCTTTAATGTGTCTGCTAAGGTAATGGCTGAAATAGTTTTCAGTGCTCCGGTCTGTTCTCTGAATGCTACAATGCTGCCAGTTTCTGTGGAAGGGCTTTAACTCCCTGGCAAGCTATTTCAGGGGGGGGAAAAAATCTTCCAGTGTTGGCAGCAATTATGATGTGATATTATACCTCTGCCAATGTCTGTTCCAGCCTAACTTTGATAACAAGAAGCAAAATCTGGTTATCACTATTGATTACGCAATGACAAATAACTTTTGTATAATCTGTTGTTTTCATTGCAGTAAGCTAGTGTTCTGGTGGCATGACTTGAACAAAGGAGCCGTGTTTTTTGGTAAAACCTTTTAATGAAGGTGCCCAGCCTGGGAGCTGTGCTGGGTCTCGTGGCAGGCTGTGTTTGCACAGACAGCGTTTTCACAGCAACCTTCCCCTCGCCCCTGTGTGATGGGGGTAAGGAAGGTGTGAGTGTGACATGAATTTTTGATCACTTTGGAAGGCATGTGCATGCGTTACCCTGGTGTACAAAACCAGTGCTGGTAACGCCTTTTATAATCGACTCTGACGTGTCAAGAAAATGCACTCTTCTAACCCAAGACTGGTGATAATGTTCATAGGGCAATAAAACTCCAAAAGCATTAATTTCAATTGCCTGTGTACAGTAATTGGATATTAAATATACAGTGGTTTCATCAGAAATTCATCAGCTTGTTCATTTAGGAACAGAATCAGAAGCCTACAGAATTCGATAGGAAGGTAAACTTGCTTCAGTACCCTTCTGTCGGGTCAGGGCTTCCCTTTTCTCCATAAACCCCTGAGAAATGCCTGCGTGAGCTCAAAGCAAAATTTGTCTGTGGTTCTGTGGGTTTTAGTTCCAGGCATAGGCTCCGTGGCTGCTCTTGGCCAAAGTAGCTATGTCAATTTGCTTTCTGCCCACCCACAGGAGTTAAGGATTGTGGCCAGATCAAATTTGCCTCTGAGTCTGGGTTTCCTTCAGCTGTGCAAGGTGCACAGCACTTCGTGCACCATCCCTTACTATTCTGTGAGCCAGAAGTGTTTGCCAAAAACTTGCCTCCAGTGCTGTGCTTGGTTTTGCAGGATGTGCCATTTCCAGCACCTTGAATACTGTCTATGTCTTAAACCATGACAATCCTCTCGGGCTCACACTGAGCTCATCTGCAGTGCTTGGTGGATGTTTTAACCCTACAAGCAAGTAGTTGGTCTAATTGAAATATAAAGGTTTCTTTCAGCTGCAAATGTGCACAGACTGTCAGTAAGCAGTTAGCCACAGAAATAAGGAATGCAGGATAACCTGGGATAAACCAAGGCATAATTGTAAGTGGTGAAATGCCCAGGGAAACATGGTATGAGCAGATAACTAAGAAAAGTATTGTATCAGATATCTGCTTTATGGATTACCCAGATTTTTATTTTTTTATTTTTTGTTACTTGGTTGCTGGGTGAGTTTAATCCTTTCCAACAAGGAGGAGGGCTCTTGACAAGGAGGTGGATTGTATTGCAGATCGAGGTTCTGGACGGCTGCCATGCAAAGTGATTTAGACAGAGAGGCTCCGAGTAAGTGCTGCAGTAGTTGCAAATTGGCAGATCTTCTGTGCGTGGATGCCAGATAACTAATTCCCACTTCACAATGTTGAATAATGAGCATTGTTTCTAAATTCTTAAGAATAAACTCCATTAAGATGCTTGGAATGTAAACACTTCCTCTTAGAGAAAGTAATGATTTTAATTTGTTTTAATTCTATTATTAGGTCTGTTAATAAAAATGTCTATTTAAACTATTTAAGACATCCACTAAATTTCTACAATATTAATTTTATGGAGAACTTCCAAAAGAACTCTATTAGTTTTCCTCCATTAAGGTAACATTATGGACTTTTAATAGAGCTCTTGGCTACAGCAATTTTTATTGACCTAGTTAGTAAATGAATTAATGTTAGTCCTAGTGTCTTCAAAATATGTGATATACTTTAAAAATTAAAATAAAAGTATTTAGTAATTTCTCTATTACAACACCTTTTAACACCCCTTGATCAGATGTATACATGCACTGGGTGAATTGTAGGTATGATTTAGTTTTGCTTAAGACTTTCTGGGCACCTCAGATAATGATTTTTTGTCTCTACATAACCTCATTTTTTAAGAAGGCAGAAAAATCAATTCTTACATGATCTCACCCACCAGTTGGTTCCATACAAATAAATCTCAGGATGGGATGTGTTAATTCTTTTAATAATGCTTATTCTGCTCAATCAGATTGAATAAATGCAGCTAGGTTACCTACAGTGGATTATTTGTGGTTGATGATTTCTTTTTTTCCAAATTATGCATGCACCTAGCCATGATTGTTTGTATCTTGCTTCTAGATTTGATAAATGTTATGGGTTTTTTCTGTAGTTTTGGACAGAGATTACTGAGTTTCATAAGGAACTGCATTGTGTTCTTGCCCATGACTCAGAGGAAGACCTAATCCTTTTCGAAGAGTTCAGATCTGGACTGCTCTGAGCCCAAGCTCCTGGTCAGTCTGGGCATCTCAGCTGGCATCTCGGCATGATGTTCCAAGCAAAGGATTGTGACTGACAGTATCCTAAATTCATTATGAAAACATACAATTCTTCTGGTCATTGGGTTGTTCCGTGTTTATATTGCACAGGCATTGGACACACATGACACTTGCGTGCTCTTTAAAGCACTGTGCCATTAAACAGTCAATCCAGTGGTCCACTAATGAGAATTTTAGTTGAAAATTAAAAGCAAAACAAATTAATGATATCTGAGTGTTAATAGTTAACTGAAGTTTATTTAAATGCCAAATTAGGTTATAGATGAATAATACAACTTATTTCCAAGGGCTATTTCATATAAACCAGCGCTGTCCTGTCTTCAACCTGAAGACTGATTATTTATGCTTGATTTGTTGCTTTTTAGTGCATCATTCATATTGCATTTCATATTCTGGACTGTCATGTTGATATGAATATGACCCAGTAGCACATCATACAGCATTTGTGTAATGCAAGCTCTTTGTAATGACCTGTCATCCTCAAAACTGAGCACAAAATAAGTATCTGACCTAAAATATTTAAGAGTTATTTACTTGCTTATCTGAGTTGGCTACCCATAGGTGATAATGCCAAGATGTCTAAAGCATCAGTTGTTAAAATGAAATGCCTGAGTTCAAAAGCTAGAAGGAGGTAGCCAGGAAAGTGAATCTATATTGCTACCAATTCTTTGCATGCTGTTTTGTTTGGGTGCGCTGGGTAGCTTACATTTACTGCCTTCCATAGCCGACACCAGAGAGATGGATGTTTAGCCACCATACAGAGCCCACTAATTCAGTAAGTGACTTGGGCTTTTTCTGTGTGCCTTCTTGAGGACTTTCATAAGAATTGAGCTCATTTCTGGCCACTGAATGCCCAGATATGCCAGAGTGACTGATTCCATGTTGTAGGAGCTAGTGGTTTAGGTCTTGATCTTATAAACATTTGCTACTTAATTTAGCTTTATTCCTAGGCACACAGTCCCTTCAATTTCTTTTCATTTACAGCTTTATTGGATCTGTCTGATGAATGTTAAGCACAGCATTTATATGTTTGGGTCTTCTGAGGTGTGCAAGACCACATGTACAAGCATTGTAGCTGTATCCTGTTTTGATATACCAGGATCTTCTCGGGAGTGGGCTGGCAGAGACTGCAGATGATGGGCAAGGAGATAAGGCTGGATATGGAAAGGAGATGAACAAGATTTAAATGTGTCACTGCTGTCACTCTCGGCTTGAAAATGCCACTGTGGAAGCTATGTGTGAGCACTAGACCTTGCTAGTCTGAAAGCCTAAAGGTTGTGCAGGCTTGTCAGTGGAGGTCAACAGAGAAATGTTTATTTTCAGCACTGTTCTCACACTGACAACTTCAGAATGATATGGATCCACAAATATGTATGCTTGGTGATTTCAAGTAGCACTATCATCGCTTTTGCCACTTAGTTCAGAGCTGAGTAAATTCTGGCCAACACATCTATGCCAGTTTGCCACTTGTGTATCATAGCTTCAGGCCCAAGAGCTAAATTTGAGATTGTTTAATGTTTGTTTAGTAATATCTTAAAAACAGTGTAGCATAGCACAGTCATGTTTGACTTTTCAAAATATTAAACAATATGGTGATACTAGTGCATCAGTCTGTGCTGAAAACCATTCAGGTAGCAGGGTATTTTAGGGATTGACTTCTATACACTGTACAGAAAATATGTGGAGCCCGTAAGGAGAATCTAACATACATGTGGTAGCATGTATCTAGTGTGTACTATGGGGTTGTCAGGTCAACTATACATTTGGGCAAATGCTTTTGATGCAGTATTTGTGATGTAAATAAGTAATGCCTTGTGTGCGTGTGTACCCATTGCATGGGTTCATGTAGATGTCTGCCAGACTACATGGTAATATGTTTCCTTCTGACCTGTGTATCTGCAAATCGCCCTGACAGGGCAGCAGAGGCTCCTCAAGCACCAGAGCTGAAGGACCTTTTCACAGCCATAGTCTCAGGTGCCTTCATGTGTACTTTAAGCAATATGACCATGCTCAGAACAAGTTCTTCAGTCTTTTCAGGGTCCTTCCTTATTTCCAAAACCAGTGACTCATCTCAGCAATGCATGCAGCCCCTGTTTTTGCTTGCTGTCTTTTTGCAGACTCTGCAACCACCCCATGCTGCTTTGTACATAGTCATGCCATTCTAGTATAGGAACCTTTGCTATTGTTTCTACCATCTGGAGCAGCCTCCGTGTATCTTTCTGCCTCATCAACTCTCCATCTCTTCAACTTTTGTCCCTTTTTTTAAGTAGATTTTCTCATCTGCATATGCCTCTTAATTTTTTTCTCACTCTTTTATTGGCCTTATGGCTCAGTGCCTTAATTTATTCATCATACAGTGTCTTTACACCACTGGTTTCTATAATTTATACTATGTTCTGCCTGCATCTATTGCTTCCTTGTATTTAATTCTGTTCAGTGTTTGGGAATGCAGTTGGTATGAAAGGCAGTATATGATATAAAGTTGTATTATGTTGTACAGAGATACAGCAGCATCTGCTGCTATATGTATAAATATTCTAACTTTGCAACGCTTCAATAAAGCAAGTAATTTGGGCTAGTTTTAAACAGAAGAAATAATCTGTGATAAGATGTATAAAATGAATTTCAAAACAGAGCTTAGGATCTTTATGAATAGGGGTTAATCTCCAGCACAAGGTTTATTAACTCTTGTTTTTCATATAAATATGTATTTGCGCATGCGTCTGTGTGTATATATAGCTTGTATGCAGTACAGTATTGTTAAAAATCTCCATTCTTGGAGCTATGTGATCAAAGGAAGCCACTACTCTTTTTTCTTCTTTTGGTTCACATTTTTGACAATTTTGAAAATTTGAGCTCTCACCAGGAGAGTGTTGCATCTGGCTCTCCTGGCTCACAGGAGTGCAGGCTTCCTTCTACATCTGCAGTTGTGTGCTTGTGTGCTGGCAGTTTGCTGTGGGCCCGGCACCTGAGCTACTCTGAACCGAAGCTACCCTGCCTCTCTTTCTTTGCAGGTAATCTGAATTCCTCGAGTTAGAAGACAGATTTGAGAAATGTATCTCATAAAACAAATACCTGTGGCTTTGTTTAAGTCAGAATTAAATTCAAAATTTGATTTGCAGAATTCTGATCAGTCAAATAACACTGCTAATACTCTTCTGACCTCCCACTTGTACATTCCTGAGACAGAAAGTCTCCACCTTTTCAAACCTCTGAAAGCTTATAGGTCATCCAACTTCTGCAGGATTGTACACTTTGTGAATGCTTGACTTTGATCTAGTGGGCACCTTCTGCTAGCAGGGAGACCTGCAGGGCTGTGCAGACTTTCTGGGACCAATCCATGCCCCAAAGTTGAGGCAATCAGTATTTAAGTGTTCAACTGACAAAAGCAGTTGTGTGGTTTGTGCTCAGGACCAGCAGTAGGATTGTCTCCCAGCACTATCCCATGATGGCAATCCAAAAGGCTTGTGGGTATGGCTAAACATGACTTTATTTTAATCACGAACCAGTATCCGTTGATTCTGGGTTTTTGCACTTACTTAATTTGGCATTCTTTGTCCAAGCTGTTGCTGTTGGAACTTCCTTCATGAGCTGAACTAGAATAACAAGAGACAACTATTTAAAGGAAATAATTTAAATGTGAAGGTGTTGGTAATAAAAAGCGTTCATCTGTGCAACAATATTACATTTGCTATTGTATTTGATTACTAATGAATCCAGAGTATTCATCTTAGCAACAAGCAGAAAAGGGGAGGAAAAAAGTTTTGTATTAAATCAACTAAATGACGAAGTGAGTCAGCAGAGGCTGTTTTAGTGTTCAGAATGCAAAATGTGCAGCTCATAACCATGAAATTTACTGTACCTTTTATAAACATATTTTGATTGTAAATGTGTGTGAGAGAAAAATGCTTAGTTTTTAGGTTGAGATGGACAGCTAATTTTTTAAAAACCATGACATTAATGGCTGAAACTGTAATGCCCCTGTTATTCAATCTTGAAAAAGTTTGCTTACAGTTCACTTCTAATGACTCTTTCATACCATTATCAAATGACTGATAGTCATTGCAAGCATTTTAGCAGCTTTCAGATCTGTTATATTTTTAATTAAATTGGCTGTGAATTGCATAAGTAGCAAAGGTTGACAAACTAGCACTCAGTGCAGCATCGCTGTTTCTTAGCGTAGCTGTCACAGGACATTCATGGTTTTGATTTCTTTAAACACTTTATGGTTCTTAATCTGTATCAGATGTTGACTTGGAACAGTAAGTAAACAGCTCTGGAGAGCAGGATGGGATGTTGCAGAAATACCCCTGAGCTTCTTCGATGGAAGCAGCGTGGTTTAGAGTGCATAGAGCTGTCTGACCTGCACGTTGCTGGCAGAGGCATGATGGCTGTGAGTTTGTGGAGAATGTGGTCTCTGTGCTTAAGGCAAAAGGACTTGTGTGTAGTGTACATGTGCATGCTGCGAACACCATGCCCTACTTTCCAGCTGGAAGATGTCAGTAAGGTCTCTTGAGCTTGCTGTCAAATGTGTTATGGGAACAACATCCATGGTCCCCCCCAAGGAATTGCAGATGTCCCTTAACCACCTGTAGGCTGGTACTGTGGCAGCTGCTTGCTTGTGGAAAGGGGGATGAAAAATTAGAGGCCTTACCCTATGTTCCTGTGCCATTTATTTTAAAATGTGTTCCTGTGAATACTGCCTTTGCTGCCATTGCCTCTTTATGATTCTTTCTGCTAAGCCTCTCTTCCAGTTCCAAACCAGTAGAGCAGCACTGCAACCATAGGAGAATGTGGCTCTTATGTTAGTTTTGAATGAGACATTGCAGATCAGCCTATCTTAGACCAAACTAGTTCAGCCTGCCCAAAACCATGGGTACCATCAATGGGAAATAATGCTGTGATTTTTAAAGAGATTAGTAAATGCTAAAGAAAAGAAACTAACATTTTGTATTTTGTATTCAAAGGGCAGGTTATCTAAGGATAAGAAATATATGGGCCAAATCTTGAAGGTTTTTTATTCTGTCTTGACTTGGGCAAAACCATATCAGAGAAAAAGGCCTGGGAAAAGAGATCCAGACTGGAGTCTGGTTCTTACACAAGAGGTCACCATTCTTTTCCCATATGCTGTCATGTCCCTTTCTGTGCTGTACTAGACACCTCACTTTCTTAGAATATTGTAACATATTCTTGAAGAAACAAAAAGCTTCAATCTTTAGGACAAAGAGCACAAAAATTAAATGCAAAAATATTTGCATTCTCACCTACTTTCACTGAGAATAGCAAAGTGCACCTTTGGGTTTCAGCACAGGAGGAACCCATGTCACCCCTCCAGCTCTCCTACCATCCTGTGGTCTGAAAACCCTGTGGGCTGCTGGAGTTAATGTAGAGTTATGTACAGATGATGTCAACTGCTGCTGGTTTGTCTTGTTGTAGAACACAGGTCCAGTTTCAGATTAATTATTTAGGCTGCTCTCAGTTCATACTATTTTCCCCTCTTCCAGTGTTCTTCTGATTGCCCAGACTTTCAGCTGTTACCCTGCACACTATGAGCTTGTCCTGATGATCGTCGTCTTAAATCAAAGTACTGTTGATGAAGCAAGAAGAAAATAAGGGATTCTGGAATGGGTTCAGCTTCACTGTGCATTCAGTGTTACAAACACTTAAAGCAATAGCTATGCTACCATGTATTAAAACTACTTGTAAGTGGGAGCTTCACACAGCCTCTTTGCAGTCTAGAGGCTTTGTTTAGATTGAACTGCCCATGTTATTGAACTACGTCCACTGCTGTATCTGAACATGTCCTCATGTGTTCCTGGCAACCCTCCTCTCCCTTCCACGGTGGACCTACACCCTTTTCTGTCCACCTGGACACTTGCTTTTTGAGTTTCTGCTGTTACTCGGCCCTTCTACCTGGTGTCTGTTGGCATCCACAGTTTGATTGGAGCTTTGATCAAAGAACTGTGATATTTTCCCTACATGCTTAGCAGGCACCTGACCTGCTTCTCTGCTTGCTCTGGGGTGGGTGGTGGGATAAAAGGCACTTGTCCCCCATCGGAACGCTCTCCAGTGGCTCAGCCCGGGAAAAACAGCACTGGGGGAAAGTTCTTCAAAGAGCTACTGTCTCTCAGCTTTAAAGCATCACCTGTCAACCCCAGGCCTGGCTCAGAACAGCAATGAAGTGCTGGAAAATTCAGGCATATGCAAACTTGTATGTCTTTGAAGAATAGCGACATTTGAATCTAAATTCGGTCTCTACAAAGGTTGGCTTCAGCCAATGGGGTCAGACTACTCCCTACTTCAGAAGGGTGGCAGTTTGTGCTTAAATGGATTAGCAGCTATCTGTATCCTCTTGTTAGCATTGCAATTACAAATTAGTATAACATAAAAGCTTGGTATAATTGTGCTGGAAATGAAAATATCTTTATGTTGCATATTTCACAGCTACATTAGACTTGCAGAGCATTGTGGCAATGATTACTTTTTGCTGAGGGGGAGAGAAAAAGATAAACGACTTCTAAATCACCACATGACTCAGCCTGCAAGCTCTGAGTTTATTTGTAAGACATTTATCTCCTTGTATACTCACCAGGAAAAAAATTATCATATAATTAATAAACTTAATAGCCTGAGGTATTCTGATCAATAAAAAGTAGTATGAGAGAACAGGGCCTGATGCAATGAAATATTAAGTTGTCAGCAGACAAACCCATGATTTTCTTTAAAACTGATCATGCTCCTGCCTAGTTAGTTAGGGGAGGCTGCATGGTAAGATGCATTGCTCTGCTGAAAATCAAACTGATAGTCCAGCCTGAACAAAAAAATTGAAGCAGCTTCTTGTGCCTTGGAACAATTTCCCCTTTATGTTTTCTCTATATGACCTTTTGAGCTTTTTTTTTTCCCTGCTGGCACTGAGCTGCTGAACTCACTTCCACTGAAGCCAATCGGTGTTTTTCCACTGACTGCAGCAGACCCCGGCTGGGTCGAATTCTGCTGCTGATGGGGCCTGACTCGCTGCCTGCGCCTGTTGCGATATTAGATCAAAGCCCCATTACAGCTCTGCGAACCCAGAGTTACTATGATGGCTCCAGGGCTTATCCCGGATAATGTAGAATAACCAACAGCAAGATGTGCCCTGGTCTCCTGTTACCAGTGGCTCAGATGTGAACAGCAGCGGCTGTCTGGCAGGACGGGGTTTGTTCACTTTATCTGCAGCTCCGCGACGAGCCCCGTTATGATTTCACTCTTTGCCAAGGCAGCCAAGGGCTGATCTAATGCACAAGTGGTTGCTGGGGGAAATATGCAAATGTGTCATTTTTCTCATTCAATCTGTACTAAAAATGTGTCCTTAAAGAAAAGACCTATGGATATTGGATACTTTCTTTGTAGGCATGCAGAAACAGTAGGATTTTTTCATCTCAGTTTGCATGGCAGCTTTACGGTGGCAGATAGAAGTGGAAGCAATACACTTCTCACAAACAAATGCATCAAATTAGCTCCACGTGTAATTTCTGACATCAGTGTTAAATGGTGTATGGGTTTTTAATTTGAATATGCTTTTGAAACAGTCTTTTAGAAGAAACAGTGCTGTGGACAGCATGTCTTGATTGTGAATTGTTTTTTCTCAATTCATGATTCCTGCATTGGAAATCCCAGACCCCTCTCATGGTTGTCCTCTCACCGTTGTTGGATTAGGTATCTCCTTCAGTTGTGCTAGGTGCTGCACAGCATCTGGTTGGGCATCAGGTTAAGTTGAAAGTCAGAGAAAGAGAAGAACATAATGGAGGATGGAAAAACACACAAAGGAAGGGAAGGATGGCCGGGATGGTGGTGTATCTCCTTCAATAGCAGCAGATTATAGTCCTGGCAAGTATGCTGGCCTCAGTAAGTTGTGACTGAAACTGAGTATCTGGAGCGAAAAGGAGCGCTTTCCCCACTTTCACTGGACCCTGTTTCACCCCTTTTGTTCTCACACTGCCTCTTTTTGAAGTTCCAAAGTGAGGTGGAAATATTAGAGTAGGTATTATTCACCTTATTTTTTCACAAATTCAGTGTAATTGTGGATGTGCCGATTATGATCTACTCCTAATTTATTCTGTTAATCACGGTTCTGAGTTTACATACAAAGCATCTTGTTTGGATGAATGCAGGCTCCTCCCTTTCTGTGCTGTTATTATCAACAGTGAGCCAGACTATTGTGTGAAACCTCACATTTTCCTGTGCCGAGCTCACAATTATGGAAGACCTGCAAACCCCAATTATCACAGTGGGTCAAGGGACATGCCAGTGAATAAGAACGATGCTTATGAGTAAACACTGCAAGATGTGTTCCTCCCTTGCTGGGGTCTCCTTTTACCTCTTAAGCACCATGCATATTTTCTATGTTGAGGCACAAGAATACTATAAATAATATTAAGTGTTCTTTAGCCACAATTGAAACATGACAGTGGAAAAGTGTGATAACAGGAGAAGTTCCTGAAGATGCAAGAGAAGAGATGCTAAGAATGAAGGAAGTGTTGTTTTCCTAAAATTTGTCAGAATGTTTGATTTTGAACTAGCAGATAACATTTTCATGAAGAATTTCAACTAATTTGTCATAATTTTTCCCTAGTTTTAATCCAGTTTTGCATGTGGTTTTCTGACTAACACTATGACTTAATTTCTCATTCTGTACTGTGCTCACTGCCATAATATGCAAGTATTCAGATGTCTTCACTCAATCACTTTAATTAAAGCAGGAGTCCTTACACTCAAATGTGGACAATGAGTAACACACAGCCAGCTATGCTTGCTAGGCTCAGAAGGTTTTTTTAATTATATATGTGCCTACTGGTATTCAGTGCAATCCCATTTTAGCATTTAAGCAAGTGATCAGCTTAAGTGAGTTCAAACAGATCTTAAGCATGCACTAGTATTAAGAGACAACTTAAATGCCCTGCTGAAAGGTGACATGAATCAGCTTCTGATTTACTGACAAAATTGTTATCTAGAGAAAATGTCCTTCCTTCCTAGGATCTTATTAGATGAGTTGGAGATAATAGCCTTTTCCTGTTGGTGCCAAAATCAGCACAAGGTCTGTCTTCATGTGGTAAGCAAAGGCTTAGTGCAGCAAGCTGGTACAAACTCTTTTGCTTTCTTTAGCTTATTCTCAGCCTTTCCCTCTCCCTTTATTAAAGAATGAACATGAGATGCTTCAGAATGTTAATTTTCAGGAGGCTTTTTAGTTGTGAACTGGGACAAAATTTTTTTTGCAATAAGGGATTTATCCAAATTTTTACTGATGCCCCAAAAGACCGGAGATGAGTTGGACCCGGAGATGAGTTGGAAGGATGAAAACTCTTGACTTGATCTGTGTCACAGAAATAATCCCTAACACAATATTTATAGCTTTCCTAATGTTCTCGAGGCATCTCCTGAAATGTCTCCAGATGCTTGGCACTGTCATCAAAAGCAAACTTTTAAAAAAAATAAATAAGAAAAAAAAAAAGAAATGCATCAGTTCAGATAGCAGTGCCAGTAAGCTGTGATAGGAGGCAGTGAACTGCTACCCTGCGGGCTCGGTCTGGCTGTAAGGCAGCTGATAGAGTCCTACAGTGCTTTCCTGGAAGCAGGGTGGCCCTGGCTGGGCTCCTAAGTCATGAGAAGGTGCGGAGAGAGAGGTCTGGAGGGTGCATTAGCTCAGGTGGAGCACCGCACAAAGGTTTGGCCCTGGACACTTGCCCAGGGATAAAAGTGCCCACCTGATGTAATGAATTTTTTTCCGACTTGGCTGAGCGGATCAGAGCCATTCCAGGAGCCCAGTGACATTTGACGAAGAGCATGAGTAAAATCAGGCTTGAAACAGGTTTTGAAATAAGAACAGATTCATGTATAAATGCAGTGTGGTATTGGCTATAAATGGAAGTAGTGGAAATCAGATGATAGCAGAGAGTTTATTTTTAACTACTATTTAGACTTTTCAAAGTGTAGTATGCTACAAAAACCGAGGGCTGGTAAAAATTCAGGTAAGGGTAAAATGTTACAATATTCAGTATTGTCTGAGAGTAGATAAAGTACTAGAGAGAAATGTGACAAGAAAAGATTTATTCTGTCTAGAAATGTTAGTTTATAATGTTAGCTAAATTAAGCAGTTATTGATTATTAATATGCATTCTCCTCTTACTGGCTTATTTAATTTTTTTAAGCTTTCAGAATTTGCTATGGGGTACCCTCAATTTGAGTGGCAATAGTGAAAGATTTATGCTCTGTAGCATGCTGGCTGTTCTGCCAGCAAAGTAAACAGCACTTTAGATAAGATTCGGGCTTGCAGCTTTGCTTAATGAGAACATCATCTTTCAGGGCACGGATTTGCTCATGTAACCAAATAGGCCATGCATATCCCTATTTGTTATAAAAATTAATATAGAAAATAAACTCTACGTAGCTATATGGGCAAGTTATGTCTGTGTCCCTATCTGTGTAACTTTATTATAACATTACTCAGTAGCTCAGAGAAGAAATGACAGTGAAGCGCTGTGGCATCACGTGGGTGCTTCAGATGGAGAAGAAAATCCAACAGTCTTGATATGAGAAGGACTCATGTACTGTATCCACACGTGACTCTACTGGTAATGCTCTCCTCCACAGCGAGCTCTAGATGATATGCACAGCGCAAAATGCTTAGCTCTAAACTGAGGATAAAATCAGTAAGGAATAGAACATAGGAATTTGTACTGTGTGGTATTTGATGATAAAATTAAATTGGGTGCTTGTAAGAAGAATAACAGCTATTCCATATTGCTGCATGGATGCTGTTATCTACAGGTGTGTTCATTTTTCTTAATGCTAAAATAATGCTGCAAAGATGCAGTGAAAAGGAAAATAACATCAGATTTATAATCTGAGGATGCTGCTCCTTTTACCGCAACCATGGTACAAAGCAAGAGCTTCCTCACTATGTTTCCCTATTAAAGCAGGAATGATATTAAATGGCACTATGTCTCTTTATACAATTCACAGCGAAAACCAAGGCAAGCAGAAGGAAAGAGTCATGAGGTCCAGCAGTTGCCCTGCTATGCAGATAGGGAAGCCATTGACATTCTACCCATGCTACATAATGCACAAGGTGTATTACACAAAAGTGTTCTTTACTTTACAATAGCTATTTGTGTAATTGTAGTTGCATAGTGGCCAATAGGGCAGTGTGTTCTCCTTTCCTTCCAGGCCTACCAATAAATTTGCACTTTTTCCAATTTTTTTTTTAAATTCAGATAGTTTAGTTATCCTGATTGAGTTTTCTTTCCTAATATAAAACATTCAACCAAAAGCCATTTTTTAAAAACTCTAGTGATGGAAAATGTAAAGCAAATTTTTAAAATTTACTAATTGCAAACCCCTTTGTCTTTGGAGTGCTGCATAGCAGATCATTTCCAAGTAATTATTATGTGAAAAACGTCAGACCTTTTTACATATATCGAAGAGATGCAAAGCCAATATAGAAAGAATTTTAATTGGTTTGAGATAGTAGCAGAAAATGATTTTTCTTCATTTGTAGAATTAAAAAAAAAAGGTATCTTAGCTATTAAATTTGGGAAAGGAGTGCATATTTCTGTACTGCAGTTACTCATGTGTGAAATACAGAAAAATGTTAATTGAGGTAGGCTTGTGAAGTGAAATTAGTTGCAAGTGGACTGCAGATGAGCAAAGAGATTCTTAGGATGTTGCACCTCAGCCACACTTTGAGGTTAATTCATTAAAGATAATTGGAATGTTAAATAGTTTCCTATAAGGAATCACTGCTACAGTGGTCTAACACTTTTAGTCTGATTGAATCAAATGCTAATTACTAATATTCAGATTTATGTTATGCTTATTTATGTACTGGCCACCCTGATTACTTCCTTGACTGCTGGTAATCTTTTCTGTCAAGGGTGACGGCCCTTCAGTCACCTGAAAATAAGAGCTTGAATGAGGGGAACTTCAGCAAGAGAACTGCCTGTTCCTGTCCTTGTCTCCGGATCCATAAAGTCTGTGTTAAAAATAGGAGCAGTTGAGCACTCTTTCAGTGTTTCATAGCTGATTAAATCCTCACCAATAACTCCAGAGTAAATGCAAAGTCTTTGGTGAGGTTCTCTGAGTGGGCTTGACAACATTTATGTACCACTGCACCCAAAATTCAAACAAATGGGCTCTTGGCATGGACGTAACATCAGTGGGTTTGCAGCCCAAATACCCAAATTGTGGTCTAGGTGCCTTTGAGACCTGAATGTGGCTTGTTGGACTCCAGTCAGCATGACGGATCCACTGCCCTTGGAAGCAGGGAGAGGAGGTCTGGCCCTCCTGGCTCTGCCCCATCTCCCACCGGGCAGAGACCATTTGGGGTGGTGGGACACAATATCCCTGCCCTCATCCAGGAGAGAGGCAAATCAAACAATGCAGGATATGTTCTCCATCATAAAAGCAGAATACCAAAGTGAGTTGGACAGAAGTGAAAAGAAATGTTGTTTTACATCAGAAAGCCAAATAAAAATCTATAGCCTGCTACAGATTTCTTTCGCTTTCCTTTATTTATTACTGTGACAGAAGTGTCCTCTGCATCTATTTACTCTTACTTGGGGTCTCAGGCTTACATATTTCATTTGTCCAGATGGCCTGCATCACTTTGTGAAGGATGATCTTTCTGTGCTGAAAAGGTATGTGTGCCAGGTCCCATGCATGTTATCACTTATTTATTGCCTCCCTGGCGGCATGCTGTCGCCAACAGGCATATAATTAGAATAGCTCAGGCTGGAGCCCTGTGGAAAGTCTGAGTACTTTTATAATTGGCCAGTAAGTGCTGTAGGTTTGTGCTTGAATCCTCTACGATGTCCGCTATTGGAAGCTCAAGTTTTTTTCTTCAGTGACATATTTATCTTTTATTCTTATAAAAAGAGGAAATCCTTGCATTTTGGATCTGTTCTCATTTGTGTTGACTTACTTGATGACTTGTTATTAGAAACAGCCTACTTTTGCTTTTAGAGAAACTTCCAGTCATTTAAACAGAACAGCAATGTCTCCTTCTTCTTGCGCTCCCACCCTGTACAAAAAAAGAAAAAGGAAAAAGTGAAAAGTAAGAATAGGGGAAAAATGTTATCAGAAACAGCTAAGCCAACAGCATAATCTGCAAGTTCTGTGTGTACTGTTATGATATCTGAAACATAATTATCAAGCTTAAGTTAATTAGACTAATGCTTAGAAAATCTGGCATGGCAGATTGTGGTAAGTAATTATATATACCGATTAAAAGATGTAATACACAGTGAGCAAAAGCAAAAAGAAAACTCCATTTGATACAGGCAGCAAACACAGACAATTAAGAAGTCAAGTAGATGAGCACTGACAAAGATACGGAACCTTGTGGAAGATGATGGGCAAGATGCCAATTTTCCAGTGGAACAGATTTTGCATAGTATCAGTCAAACTTTTGTTTTATGAAAATCCATCTACTGTTTCCTAACTGAAATATATGAAGGGCCACTTGCTTTTTGCGTTAGGATTAGCTGACATGAATACAAGGGTATGTGCAAACAAGAATGTGACATTAGAGTACTAGTTTACATATATATAGAAGTCATGTAAATGGCTTTTCTTAAAAGTAATTCACAAGATGTCATATGAGAAATAAAGCTGTGAAGACAGTGTCTTCTGCAATTAAATGTAATGTAATAATGCTTACAGGTCAGAATGAATGAGGAGAGCTTGTATGCCTTTGTGCACCTCAGTACATGCACAGGCTAAACTCCGGAAACAGACTGAGAACATGATATTTTTTGTGAATTTTGCCTGAAGGCTAGTTTAAAAAAAAGAAAGACCGAAAGAAAGGAGAGAAAAATGTAGCAGTAGACCTTCTGTGGAAGAAGTTCTGCTTGCAAGGTGCCCTGCTCTGACTTCGAATTGTGTCTAAATGAATAAAATTATTTTGCAAGTCCTCCAGAAAGTGTGTGACTGTACAACCTATTCCCCAATCAACTCCCTCCTGAAGAATGAGTGGGAAATCTGCAAATTCCTAGTCTGGCGAATTGAGATGAAGCAAGCCCATGCTAGATTCATTCTCACAGCATTTAATCCACAAGTATTTGACTGAGCTTCTGGAGTAATGTACAACCTCTTCTCAGCTGAGCCATGTGTTTTATTCATATCTACTGGAAATTGCTTTCATTTCTGTTGGTCTCATTGTTTCCTAAGGCATGAACAAACTGATTGAACTGAAAGCAAACAAAATTACTTTTTGTCTCTAAAAATTGGGAATGTTTGGGTTGTTTTTCCCATCTTCATACCCTTCCTGCCCTCCATCTCCCCATGTTCATGTGATCACCCTATCCATGCAGTGTAGGATTTTCTGTAGCTCTGAAGCATGTTCTCTGAGTTATGGTGAGAGAAGGTGGTGATCTGCTGCCAGGGTATCATCACAGGAACAGAACTTGCAAAAATATTGCAAACAAAAAAAGTTCCTGTGACTTTGCCAGATGAATAGTTCTAAAATGTCTGTGCTCAAAGGTTTGAATATTAATTCTGTCCAAAAGCAATGATACTGAAGTCTACATATTAAATAATAATTGTTATGCAAATGCTATCAATTCATGATTCCTATATAGACACATAGGGATGTCTGGGAGGTTGTAGCATGGGCAATGGCAACTGTTTTTTCCTAGGCAGTTTAATAAGATTTTCAATGCATTTTCATCAAAAACACCTTCCTACTAGTATAAGCTATCAGCCTTAATTAACTGCAACGTGTATCCAGCTAAAATTAATTCTCCCCAAATCCACAGTCCCTTCACTGAAATTAATTGCAGAATATTATATTCCCAGGCTATTATGCCATTCCTGTTCTTCAGCATGGGCATTATGTGGGTACAACTGTGGTCTTATTCCCCAGAAAAAGAATTTGAACAGAAGGCCAACACTGCAGCTTGAAAGAAGAGCAAATAGATTCCTCCTCCTCAAGGTGAAGGCAGCCTGTGCCCCTCCACCCCCTGAAAAAGCCGTTGTTATCCCAGTCTGAGTTTCACCAGGTGAATAAGGGCTCCTGTATTGGGCCTCTTGTCTGTGACTTTTTGTTCTCATTTGATTTAGTGCGTGAGTTAAGAGGTTCATCTGAGGGATGAAGGAACCTGCTTGAACAATACCAAACTGTTCCTCGCTTTTTCTCCTCTTCCCTCGTCTGGGTCTTTCCACTAGTGCTGGGAAGGCAATGCAGCAGGAACCTCTTGCACAGCTTACGTCTCCTGCGCCCATCCATCCCAAACAGAGTATTAGACCATATTCTGCTATGGATAACATATCTTCGTGAACTTTGTACAATAGGAAAAAATAAATTGGGCAAAACCCCATGTGATGTCCCTTAAGGGAACTTCCCGAGTAAGTTTTATGGCAATATTAACTGACTGGAAAAACTGGAAGAGTGATTTACCACCTGAAATCTCCAATTCTGCTCCCATATCTGGGTCTAGTGCCATCTACTGCCATTACAAACAACAAGCAGTGCAAGCCTCCACTGGGTTTTATAAATATTCTAGACATTGAAGATATTTTTTCCCTTTACTACTACTTTAAGAGATGAACTTGCAGACTCTGGGGTATTTGCCCTTGACAAAGCTTGTCTGGTTCTTATGGTCAGTGGAATATCAATAGACTCTTAATGCAGTCTGTCTTTTAGAGTTTCTTTCATTTCTCAGAGCAAGAGTAAATGTCATTCATATTAGCAAGTTATAATGGGAACATTGAGATACTAATTTTTAAAAATATACACAGCTTCTTTTAAATAGTCTTGGTCTCCCTCTTGTGTGTCTTCAGTGTGTCTAAAGCAATTACAAGGTTAGATATCCCTTAAGATGCTAGAAAAGGTCATTTTGTTGTCTTTTCAACCCCATGCCTCAGTGAAATATTCATGGTATGGCTCAGGTATTGGGATCGGGTTTAATGTTTCGTTGCATCGCCATCTGTTTTGTTGTTGCAGTTGTTGTTGTTTTTTCCCTTGGTGGGGGGTGAGGGAGCATGGAGGCAGCAGTGAGGGATGCTGGCATATGGGTCTAGACCTGATACAAAAGATGAGCACTAAATCTGCAGGAACAGAGTAACTCCTCTGATCTGAGCTATTTTCTTCTTAGCATTAAAAGTCTTTCTGGCAAAATTCTGCCATTATGCATGTAGATCATCAGTGCTGGGTAGTCTCTGTGTCTCCTCAAAAAGAGGAGCCTACATTAAAGTGGGCTTTTATATTATATGTAAAGTTCATTCATATAACTTAGCACAGGCATTGAAATAAAGCTCCTCACCGAGACAAATGGCATTAACAAGTTCCAAGGACATATTCAGTAGAGTTTTCCAGAGTATTGCGGTGGCTCAGTGGCAAAGGGCAGCACAGAGAAAGGCTAAACCTGCAAGGGGATTCGGAGCACCAGGAGGGCTTTGTTGCAGGTGCCCGAGTCCCTTGGCCACAGCCAGCCCCAACCGCCTGGCTGGTGGTGGGCACCGCTCCTCGGCCACCAGACCTGGGGACAACCACAGCGACACAGAGACCTAACATGGAGAACACCTCACAGGAGGGGCAGAGTGGGTTTCTCATAGATGAGTTTTAAGCTCCCTTATGACTTTATTTTTCTATAACGAGGGTGTTTGGCCCAAAACGTTTCACCAGGATTTTTCAAATCCTTTTTGATCATCTTGCTCTTTTTCAGCGTTTCCCTCTTACTGCTGTTGATTTAAATGTCATGACATTTTAAACATGACTTATTATAACAAAAGAGTATATAAAACAATATGCTGCATAATAAATGCAGCCATATTTTTTGGAGTGTATGTTAAATGAGAGCAATTTATTCCTCGACCTATTTTAGTACCTACTTACTAGAGGGTATTGGCTGCTTAAATTCCGGGGAGGCAATCTTGGAGGCAAGGTAGCCTTGCGTGTGCAAGGCTGAAAGCTAAAGAAGTATTTGAGGGATGCCTGGGGGAAAAGGTCGTCCTGGCGATGTAGCTTCATCCAGGAGTGCCGTGATTGTGAGCACTGCAGGGAAAGCGGACAGGACCATTCTGGGAAGGTCTGTTGGCGGGTGAGGAGTCCCCTGAGAAGCACACACAAGGGCAGGCTTTGAAAGCCCAGCGGTTTGCCTCAAGCATGCGGTATGTGTCATTCTAGACATTTGAAGTCTCCCTAAAATCCTCCTACAGTCAGTGGAGAGAGTGATTCAGAATATGAGTTACTCCAGGACGCGTTTACTGAATGTTTTCTTCTTAATTTCAGAAAATGTTGGGGGGGTGGGGATTTGTTTAATAGGAATAAGCTAATTCCCCAGAGAAGAAGAAAACTGCTTTCTGCTCTGGCCATTGTGGGGTCTTCCTGCAGCTCCCAGAGATGTGGTGAGGAGGGTGAGATCCCATCCCCCCGCCCCCCCCCCCAGGAGATGAGGACATGCTCATGTTCCCCTGTGCACTGAACTGGCTCTGTGCCAATGCCATGGGACCTGCAGCTGATTTCCTTTGTGCTGGCAGAAAAATACAAAGAAAACAAATAAACCAAATCAACCTCCCTAACACATGTGTCTTCCTTGGCACGTCATGAATCTTATTGAGTGTGCTCAGGGTACGGCAAATATTTGTCTAAAGTTAAGAAGATTAGCAGGGGCAGTTCTGACTTTGAAACTCCCTGCGTCGGGAGCCAGAATACATCAGCCTGATACAGGCACCTCGAGGTTATCTCTGCTCTTGGAGTGGGACATGCACATTGCTCTGCAGCTCTGACCTTTTGGGAAAAGGCTTTCAGTCAAGTAATACATGCACCTGCATGAAATTTTTGAATCACTGACTCTATCCTTGATTAAAGTGCTTTTCCTTGATTAAAAATAGCCTTTTTCCAAATGAGTAATGTTGCATGGCAGGCTGTGCACACAGGATAACATTTCCTCCAACATTATCGCATTGATGACATTGCCATTTCTTACCCAGGTCTCTATGCAACACATTTTTCTCATGTAGGCAGCCCTCTCTAGCAAGTGCCATTAGGAAGCTCCCCACAGTCATCTAACTTTTCTTCCCAGGTGAGGAAGACTGCAGAGGTGTTTATAACATTATCTGCTAACTAGGAAGATAATGGGCATGGTGAAAATGTATCCAAACACATTTATAGATTCTTGCCTGGATTCGTATCAGGTTGTAAATAGCAGTTCTCCAAGTCTTTGGCAGGACTTCTTACCCCAGTGGATATTCCTTCAAGTATCTCCTTTGTAATGTGTTCACTTTCCAAGAATTTTATCTCAGTTGGAGCCAAACTGGAAGTCTGTCAAGATTTGAGCTCTTCAGAGTGCAATCTGCATATTTCACCAAATGGCAAATGTGTTTTCTGTACAACCATCATTCTGCTTGTGGGCTTACTTGTCTTTTATACTTTGAAAAGCAAATTTCTTAGGATGCCTTTTATATTTATTCTTTTATCATTTTTGTATGCAGAATGTTTAGAAACTAACGTTTGCAGAGTTTATTTTAGCAAAGCACTTAAACACATATGCTTAAGGGTTTTACTTAACCTTTATGTGTGTTTCCACAAAATTCTCTTCATCTAAGTGCTTTGCTAAAAAGGGTGCAGTTATTCATATGTCCATGTGAAGTGTGAAGTTCAAGTCTTTCCCCAAAGCACAACAATAACACTGAGAAAATATTTGCAGTCACTATGACAAAGAGTCGATAGGAGGAAAAAACCCACACCACTCTAAAACACAGCTTTGATAAACTGAGATTTCCAATGGAAAATATGCTTTGCAGCAATAATATCAGCAGCTGTGAGGTAGCAGTGTATTTCATGTGGAAGTGGTAAAATAATTGGAGAAGGATTTTCCAGTAGATAGTTAAAAAAATTGTCGCGTATAGAATGCAGGCAACTTTGGCTTCTTCTCCATCTCCTTAAATAACTCGGATTTAATGCAGCAAGTAAAAAACACCCCAAAATCAGGGATTTCTGATTCATGCAAATGCAGATATCGCTATGATATAGAATCTTAAGCAAAGTCAGCAGAAGAGAAAATTATAGGATGTGGGTTTTTTCTGCAGTGTTCACTGTAAATTAGAGCAATTAAATTACAGCAGTCTTGTAGCTGTAATTAAATATGGAGATGGGCCCAGAGATGCGGAAAGCACTGAACTGCCTGGGCTGCTCAGGCTGCGGAGTGGGAGCAATGGTAAAGGCAGCTCAGAAATGGGTCCTGATCCCGTGGCAGCTGATGGGGGGTAGCCAGGCCTCTTGCACTGTGTTAACACAATATCTTGTAGGTGGTCTCTGAGGTGGTCAAGGAGGACCGTGCCACGCTTGTTCTCTGCCTGTGTTTTTGCCTTTCCTGGGGCCCTGCCCAGCGCAGTTTCAGGGGGGACACCCAGCTGGGGCATGCCCAGGGCTGTGGGAACTCCTGCAATGAGTACCCTCAGGTAGGTAAAAGAGGGTTTAGAGCCATGTGATTGCAGCATCCCTGAGAAGCTGCTTTGTGAAAGTGCCATTGCATCCATTATTCTTTCATTTTACATTGCTAGTCAAGTCAAGACTCGAACCACAGCTGAAGGCAAATGGGATGGAGACAGGAGGCACGGACTGGCAGAGGAAGCTGCCCACCAAAAAGCTTACACTCCCTTTAGCAAGACAGCAGAGGGTGAGGAAAGGGTAGAGCCTAGCAGGCGGTACAGATAATAGCAGTAAATGTCATATTTAATTACATTAAGCAGAGGGGTGGAAATGAAGTCTTACTCTGAGGATAGAAACTAAATATAAAGAGAAGTGAAAGGAAAGCAAGCACTGGGGGAAAAGAGCAAGGAGGACAAGACCAGGGAAAAGAGGGCAAAGGAGGCAATTCAGGAATTAAGCTGATGTAAAGGCAGTACAAGAGGAGGCACAGATGGCTGGAAGTCACCACCGGGACCAGGAGGTCCTTAGTATCACCAAAAGAATAAGGAGCCATAGCCAGCTCAGTCCTCGAGTTTTTCTCCCACAAGGTGGGATGGTCGGGGTGAAGCCCCCCCCCCCCCCCCCCCCCCACACCCCCTCCCCCCCTCTGTTGCCGCGGCCTAACCACCCCCCCCCCCCCATCTGCTTGCTACAGCACCAGAATAGGGCAGGGGTATGCTGTGGGTGTGTGTTCATCACGTGGGTCTGGGTCCATAAGGGAGCTGGAGGAAGAGGTACGTGTAGCAGCCCTGGGATTGTTTTTGTCTCCAGTCTCTGGAAAAGGGTTGCCACTGGAGAGAGGAGATGAGACTTTCAACCTCCTCATGGTTCACATGTTAAATCTGCTTGCTACAGCACCAGAATAGGGCAGGGGTATGCTGTGGGTGTGTGTTCATCACGTGGGTCTGGGTCCATAAGGGAGCTGGAGGAAGAGGTACGTGTAGCAGCCCTGGGATTGTTTTTGTCTCCAGTCTCTGGAAAAGGGTTGCCACTGGAGAGAGGAGATGAGACTTTCAACCTCCTCATGGTTCACATGTTAATCTGATGCTGAAATACCACTCTGCAGATTTCACCCAAGTGTGGGAATTAAGTATGGAAAAGATGCCTGGGTATCCCAAGGTGTGTTGGTAATACCACCACCACCAGCTGGGTAATGCCTAATGTCTGATGCAAACTGCTGGCAGATATTTGGTTTGGGTTTTTTTTGTTAGCTGCTGGTTTTGATAATATTCTATCTTATAATCACCAAGGCAGTTTTGTTGTGTTGCAGCAGTTTGGTATAATTAGTCTCCATTGCTATGATTTTTCTTTTAGTTAAATGCTTTGGAGGTTATAAACTCTTAACTATCAACAGTGAATATTCATGGAGAGTGAGAATAGTGCTAACTACTGTAAAAGCTTTTTTCCAAATACTTTTGGCTAGTGCTCTATATTAGCACACATTGCTTTTCTGCTGGTGTTATGGCGTAAGTAGAACAAACCATAATATAGATGTTACTTCAAGCAACAGCCAGACCTAGACCCAGGTCCCCTGTAGTCTGCAGCACTGAGAATTCTGGGCTCCTCCACAAAGGGCAAGAAGGAGAGGTTCCCTGGTGCGAATGTGTTATAAAACAATATTGTGTTTCCCTTAAGAATTGCAGTGATAAAAACGTAGACCATTCTGCAGCACTAACAACTTTAATAAAATAACATAAAGCACAGCTGTCAGGTCTGCCAGCATCTCACACTGGGAGACATGAGTGAGAAAATGAACGCTTTTCACAAGCAGAAATATTCAAAGAGCTTCACTGTTTACAAGTAATCAAGACTGACAGTCATAGATTATTGGTGGAAGAGCATTTTCTGCTTGAGGTGAAAAAAGAGGATAATTTATCAGGAAGCCCAAGAAGTCAGACATCGGTAATGATCTGCTTGAAGAAGGGCATATCTTAGAAATAGTGCATTTATTTGTACTGCAAGGCAAGAAGATGTACTAAGTTATAAACAAGAGTCTTAGTGCTTGAAGAATGTTGAACAGGTACAGTGTGTAATTTGCTGGGCAACTGCGATTAGAGAATTGACTAATGTGTGTCTCGGTGCTTGTTCAGAATATTAAAAGAAAAAGGTAGCATAATAGAGATTGTCTAAAAGAAATGTTCATGCTCTCCTTTCATAGTTATCTGAGCTATGCTAATCTGGTTGCTTACCTTTTTGTTAATGCTTACGTTTCTGAGACACTCCTGTAATACAACAACGGGTGTGGCTTCAGAGAATTTGGGGCTTTCTGAGTTTTGCAGTAGAACATCTTGTGTATCTGGTGTGGTGCTTTTGCATCACCTTTCTTTTATGAAAACAGGCAAAGTACTAGCAGTTTTAAAATGGTAACTAGCTTGGAGCTCTACGGAAAAGGTTTTATAGACTGCCACCTGCCCTGTCTGTGCCTTGGTACGCACTCTGGCCTGCAGTGATGCAAGGCTGCGTGTAGGCAGACCCTGCTTCCAGCACCTGTGCTATGTCCTGCAGGAGGAATTGCTGTCCAGATACCAAGAAATGCTGCTTCCTTCCTGGGGTGCAGCCTGGAACAGAAGTATTTGGTTAGAGTTAGAAGATAGAGAAGCTCATGTCAATATGAAGCACCATGGAGATCCATCCCTTGTCGTTTGGTATTCATTGTCCCTGTTCTTGCCAGGCTCACCCAAAGCTTATATCTTTTTTTTTTTTTAATCATTATAGCTTCCTAATTCTTCTTTCTTGCACTTAGTGTAGGGATTGTACATTTTAGTCTGTATTTGACCAACTTTGGCTAACATTACCATAACATTGCTGAGAACAGGCTGTGCTTCCCCACTCTTCTCCTGCTCCACATCTGTGGGGGACCTGGGCTTCAGGGGACACAAGTCTTCCATTACTTACCAAAGAGTGCTTGTTAAGAGAGCCCAGTGTGCCTCCAGAGCTCTGCAAAAGCCCCTGGTGATGGCCCCATCACCCCATGGATGTCCCTGAAAGAGCCTGAGCAAAATCTGTCCCCTTTACTTCAGTGTTTTGCACAGAATTGACTCTTGTAACCTCACCATGTGCTATTTTCATCTCACTTGAAATAGCAGCTGCTCATCGCAACTGGAAATGCACACATTTGCTTGGGAAGGGATTCTGAAGGTGAACAATTTCTTCTAGAAGCGTTCATTGCAAGAAGGGCAACGGTTGTTGTTTAGGGGCCTTTGGGTAGTATGGAAGCCCTGTCCCAGGAACCATGGAGAAGGTAGCAAAAGTGTTTTTGAGAGGATGTGGATCAGTTAATCTCCATCAGGGAAATCTGGGCAAAATGTGTCTCTCAGAAAATCATGTCAGGCAGATGATGTGGGCCTCTGGATAAGATTTTTTTTTTTCTTTTCAGAGCTTGCAGAAGTCAAATTGTTGTACAGAAAGTATCACAGACTTCAAGCTAGTCTGTGTTTGAATGTCTCTATCTGAGTAAGGATGTCACCTCAAGTTCTCCAGCTTTTTCTGACTGGGAAAAAAACAAGGGGAAATCACTAGTTTTTACAGATGGATAGCTGGCAAATAGAGGTATTTTTTTCCCTTTGCTTTGAGCAGAACCTTGAAGTGTTCCTCAGGTGCAGGAGAGCATTGCTTCCCCTGTATAAACCAAACTTTCAATAGCATGTCAGATGTTTGTAAAGATGCACAGTTGGGACTTGCATATGCGTGTGAATATGAACACACTCCAAGGCACAGAAGTCCCTTAGAAACAAGTATCGACTGTTACGTTTGTTTCCCACCTGAATTCTAAATCAATACAATTTAATACTGAAATATGTATGTTCTTCTTCCCTGAAAGTAGCTTTCCAACTCAGCCAAAATACTATGGAGACTGTCTTAGCCTCTTTTTTAAAAAAAAAAAACAACAACGTTTAAATAAAGTAGCTCTCGCTTACTGAGGCCCTCACATGGAGATCTGAACTTGGTTGAAAAGTACTTTACATAAGAACACATGAAAAACTAGCTGAAACCAAACCCATCCATGATCCCAATATCTTGTCACCATTGGAGACCACTAGCAGGTGCTAAGAGAAGATTTGAAGAACCAGGCAGGTGCAGAGACGTGCCTCCACTGTGCTCTCCAGCCTCCATTAATTTGTGGCATGCAGAATGTCTGAACTACAGGTGGTATCAGCAGCCCTTAATTTATTTATCTTCCATTTATTGGTGCTGTTGATCTTGAACCTGCATAATGTTTAGCATCCAGAACATCCTCCAGCAAGGTTATCCATAATTTAAGTATTGTGCTTCAAAGTGGCTAGCTGTATAGTTTGGTCTGTAGTGGAGCTGCAGGATGGCGGTAGCAGAGAAGGGTAGGCAGCCACCAGAGGCAGTTTTCCAAATCTCCACAGTGGTGGTTAGATAATATCAGAAACTAAGCGGCATTGGGGTGATAACTGCTTATTGCACTTCAGGCATTACTGACACAGCAAGAGGTTTGAATACAGAATAGTTCTGGGATCCTGTTTGGGTAGACGTAGCAATTCTATACTGAAATAATATTAATCTGTAAGTCAGTTGAACAATGAATACATTGGCGATGGCAGTGATTTAACACTGCAGTGTGTTGTTCGTCATACCCAGTGTGTCCACAAAATGTGGATACATCTTTTCAGTATGAGATGCGCGTGAACGCGTAGCGCAGCAGAGCACGGTAAGGCTGTGTTGAGCGCTTTCGTGCCAGGCTGGGGCTTGCTGTGCAGTACTGCGGGCTGTGTACCAGGAGCCAGGGCTGCTGAAGTAGGCTGGATTTCCAGGCAAGTTTCAGAATTCATTACTGCTCCCCATATATCTGTTTTAACCTTAAGTCAAAGATTGATTATTTTTAAAGGTTAGCAGTTATGTAGCAAAAGAAACCCTCTCCTTTGCCAGCTTTGAGAAGTCACCATGGTCTGCGACTTCACACAGTTTTAATTTAGACAACAACAACCATTTCAGGATATGCCTCCTTATTACTGTTCACTTCAGTTTCTTTGAACAAGGAAAATAAAAATAAAAACTACAAGTCAAATCCCCACTTTACTAGTCTCCTCCTGGAGTCAGCTCTCACCTGGGTTGCACAGAAACAGGACAGCAAGGGAGAACAGCAGACAAATCACGTCACTAAAAGCACTTCTTGCAGGTTAACCAAGGAGACCTTGAGGAACAGGGGCTGCCCTCCCTTGCCTTCTAGCCATTGCCTGCTATATCTCCTGCTGATGCTAGGTCGAATGAGCAAGACATTGCTTTTTTAGAAAAACAACTCACGCCTCAGACAGACAATTGATTTACCACCACTTGGCTCGTCCTGGTGCATCCTCTTGTGAAGTGTAAGCGCTCGCAGTCCATGGAGAGTACAGGATGATGTATGCTGTTTCCTGTAACTCCCTCTCACTGCCAGCTCAGCTGTGGTACCTATACACCATATAGGTGTGTACAGTGGGTGAGAGCAGGCACATGGACACAAGGGATGTGTGTGACAATGTATACACTGTACCTGTTCATGGCTTTTAAATCTTTCTCCATGATACTGTAGCATTATTACAAGATGGATTTATAACACACCTAGAGCTAATGTAATGATGAAGATTAGTCCTCTACTAGTTGAACAGTAATACACTTTAATTTGCCTACAGCTACTGTATCGTATTGGCATGAAAGGAAATAGCTTTCTAATGCAGCTTCATCTGCTGAGCAGGAAGAAATCTGTGCTGCAGAATGTAAAACTACATAGGACTATAGCTGGCAGCAAAATTCAGAGTAGGAGAAACACAGCACAAATAAAAGTATTTGTGAGTTGGATGTATGCTAATAATCCTAGTTTATTGCTAAATATGCCATATACAGTAATGCAGGTTGCTTGGCAGGTTCAGTATTGCTTCATCTTTGATTTTCACTGCTTCATCTTCTGCATTAAAATTGTCCACGAATAAAAGGTGTAAATTCATTAGTTTCCAACTTTGTGACATTAACAAAAAGTTGATATTATAATTTTCCTCAGAAGTACTGATGCTGTTAATACAATCTGTGCTGTGCTCTGTACCTAGAGACACGCTGGATATCTCAATACTGAAGTTGTTAATGCAAATGTTTCTGCTGTCTGTTGTAAATGTAGTCTTCCCTTGATGAGTGGCAGGCATTCTTTGAGAGGACGTGTACAAATAGTCACTCAAGTGCTGGCACATATTTACCATAAAATAGAACTCCCTTCTTCTGGAGAGCAGCAAAATCATCAGCTGCTCCCTTCTTCCAGAGAGGCAAAGTATGTGTTTGAAATTGTCATGTCTGAGATAATAACACCTAATACTTACTGCATATGGGATAGAACTTATTTTTGTGCGCATATTATGCAAGCTAGATGCAAAAATTAACTGTTTCACATACTTTTGATATTTTTCCCCACTAAATCACTAATGAAATATAGTTGTGCTTAAAAGAACAAGTTTTGTTTCTAGACTAGGGATGTGTCTCACTTTCAACAAGGGCAAGGAAGGACTAATAACTTGCATGCAGGGAGGGAATGTATCTCTTCTGAAAACTACTGGTATAAACTTCTGGTGGAAAATAGCAGCAACAGGTCCTTGTTATCACAATAGGTCTTTGATGGGGAGAGGAAAAGCCAGAGAGAAAATTTTACATGAATTACTGACAAGGTGTCCAGGCAGCTTCTGCCTAGCTCGCTCCACGGATGTAATGGGCACTTCAAAATACCTGAGTGTGTTTGTTATCCTATTACCTACCAGCTGTGCATCAAAGACTCGCAAGGTATCCGACCATCAACTCACAAAGGTGAACTCTGTCACTGCCTATCAAACACCCTGGCCCCTTGCGTTATCATCATAAATCCATCAGAGCCAGTTAACTAGTGTCACCACTCTAAACCGGTAACCTTCACCCTTCATCACCAGGTCCCTTCATCCTGTGAACATGTGGAATAGATTAGTTGCATACAGGCATGCCCTGAATTTGACAATAAAACTGGAAAAAAATACCAACAAACTGGTTTTTTTTTTCTTCTTCCTCCCTCAAAAAAGTTGCAGCAACATGACAAAGAGGATTCCCCTGACAAGTGGAGGACAGAAGAAGAAATGGCAGCTGAAGCAGCAATCCTGAAGAAGTATTTTTGGGAAAATTAAAGGTAGTTATTTACATATTAACTTACTCCTGCAACAGCCAAAACTCTGTTCAGTCCTCCATAGGCTTCTTAAGGACAGCGGGAGAATATGTAGAATGGAACAAAAGAAGTGAAAGCTCTTAGGTTTGTGTTGCTTCCAAAATGACACAGCACTCCAGCAGTGGCTGAGATAATATGCTCCTTCTTGAACAAATCAGCACCATCCTAGAGCATTTAGTTTCCAGACAGCAAAAAATAACATATCTGGAAATCAGAATCATGAGCAGTTACTTAAGAGGAATGTCTAACCTAACATATATACTCCCTGTGTTTTTAGAACAGAAAATAGCCTTGGTACCTCTATGATGAGTTAAAAACTGCTGTGTCTGTGTACACACAGATATGCGTATGCACCTATACATACAAAATCCCAGCAGAATTCAGACAACAGAGTGGATAAGCGAATGCTAACTTCATCTGGCAAATCTTAAATCATCTGATCACTTCAACTTTCAAAATTAAGCCTGCTGGAAAACTGCCTGTTCTGCAGTTCCACTGGCCCTAAAAAAAAAAATATATATTTGCAGGGAGGAATAGAAAAGAGAAAACACTTGGCAAGCACTAACATTGGTGCTCTAGAAATTGAGAGGTTTTCATTTTGTACCTGGAGTCCCAGAAGCCAGATTCTTCCAGTAGGAATGAACTGGCCCCCGGAGATCAATATGAGTTACACTGAGATGTACGCTGCAGCAATGATGCCAAAAGCTCCCTCTCCTCTGTTCCCCATATGTTGTTTCCTATCATCCAGCACTCTCATTTCTCTGTCATTTCTGACTGTTTCATATTTTTTCCTCCAAAGAACCAAAATCCCATAAATATCCCTTCTTTCTGCCTGTGACTCACTGCTTGCAGCCCAGCTTGAGAAATCTTGAGCTAAACTACACAGTGTGCGCGTGGCACACTTAAGTGGCAGCTCTCATCTCCCGTGCCATTCTGTCATCTCCATTTCGGCTGGTTCATCAGACTCTTTCCTTTCCATTTTTTCTTGCATTATGACCACGCTCTTGTCTTCTCCAGTCAAATTAGCTGTGCCAACACTTCTGTGGACTGGCACAGAGAAAGCTGTGTAACACATGTAATTCCCATCTGTGAAGGAAACTTGTCCTCGGCATCTGGGACCTAGGACCTCCAGGGTTTGGAGCAGCAGGTTTTGGACTACACAGTCAAGTTTCCACAGTGGCTGCTGGATTTGTATTTAGACACTCACTTTTCACGTTCTCAGAAATATGTTTCTCAAAAATGAATTACTCAGCCAGAAAGAGCATACCCTTAAGTAATGCATATGTAAACACTCTTCTCTACTAACAGAGGCATTATGTAGTACTTCGTCTATGGCACAGCAGCAAATGAACAGTACTTGGGATAAAATGGCACATCCCTATTCCAGTGTGATGTTGTTCCCCATTATAAATTTGGTTGGTTTTGGGTCGGGTTTTTTTTGGTCTGGTTAGAAATGAATTTGAACTGCTTTTCTGCAGAGATTCTCAAAGGGGTTGGAATTAAATCCCTACATATCAATAAAATGTTCTTAGGCTCTTCTGATACTAAACACAAAGCTGGATAGATGGTATAAATTCATTCCTGCAAGCAAATTCATGTGGCTGGACTTTTATTTTCATTTATTATGAAAATAAATCAGCGTGTGTCTGCATGGATGACCTCTAGATAAGTTCGCCATGATATTAAGATCATTACCTTTCCTAGAACAGACTGGTAAATTAAATATTACTGGCATCATTATCATGAGAGTATTTTGCCTAGTACAGGCAGTCCTTCCAACCCTTGATTCCCAACACAAGGCATCACTGTCAATCTCTTCTCCCTGACATTGTTTTGCTTCTGAGGTTTAAGGCTCTGAACCTGAGATAAAGGTATATCTGAGCACCTTCTGAATTTCTCAACCTTTATCTACTCTCTTAACCTTGCTTCTAAAGTGATGAAGATTGAAAACTTTTGGCAAATTAACAAGGTTATATGCATCCTTCTTCAAAGCTATTTTTGTTTTTCACCTACAAAGGATTTATTTTGCCATTTATAAGTTTACCTGGATGCTATCTGACTTGAGTTTTTTCATGCGGCACAGGGAAAGTCAGAAAGAGCTGAATGTGGGTGTTCTGGAGCCAATAAACGGCAATTTTTAAGGCCTCATGCATTATTTTTCTCCTTAAGTGTTTTGTTCAAAGAAGCTCAGCTCAGCTAGATTAGCCTGGACAGACTGAGCTGTGTTTCAGAGCTTTCCCAGCTACCCTTACATTTATCACAAGTCCTTCACCAACTGTCACAACTCCTATATGACTTGACTAGGTACAGTAGCACCTTTTACCTGTATTTATAGACTATTTGATCAAGAAGGACTTGCAGGTGACTTTTTCCTAAGAAATACTTGAACAAGGCAAGAAGCTCTTGATTCTCTCCCTACTACATTTGCTGGTGCTGATCCCTCTTGGCCGGTTGGGTAGCCACAGCTGAGTGTTTCTACACCAGTCCCCAGATGATCAGAAATATCCAGCTACTTGCTTAAAGAAATGAACCCTATTTAGCCTTGTGAAGTTTACACCCTTAAGAAAATACTTGTCTTAAAATAGTTCATTTGTGTGTACAATTGCCTAGAGCGATGAAACTGAAATCAGTGCGTGAATTTGTGTTTTGCACGTGTTTCTGGTCTTTCACTGCATGTCCCCACGCCACTGTATCCCATCTTATTAGAAGGTGTCCTGGTTTCAGCTGGGATAGAGTTAATTTTCTTCCTAGTTTAGTGCTGTGTTTTGGATTTAGGATGAGAATAGTGTTGATAACACACTGATGTTTTAGTTGTTGCTAAGTAGTGCTTACACTAGTCAAGGACTTTTCAGCTTCTCATGCCCTGCCAGCAAGAAGCTGGGAGGGGGCACAGCCAGGACAGCTGACCCCAACTGGCCAAAGGGACATTCCTTACCGTGGGACGTCATGCTCAGTACATAAACTGGGGGAAAGCTGGCCGGGGGGGCCGCTGCTTGGGGACTGGCTGGGCATCGGTTGGCGGGTGGTGAGCAATTGCATTGTGCATCACTT
>NW_008795909.1:7748129-7749723 GCF_000699145.1 Aptenodytes forsteri
TTTTTTATGGAGGAAATACAGAATGGCACCTTCACTACCTTCTTCTATGATGTTTCCTCCTTCATTACAACAACTTTTCAGTATCTTGAACATCCTTGGGTAGTTAAGATACTTCTATTGGTATTTCTTGGGAATATTGTTTCAGTTTTGTCTAAGGTTAATAAGCATTTAAGAATATCATCCAGAGATCTGCCCCAAGGCTGGATAGTTATGAGTGGCAGGGTGTGTGGGATAGGATGGGCAAATGCCTAGGACAGTGGGCACCTCAGTGTTTTTGGAACTTCACCCCTGAACAAGTGCAGACTCCTGAAAAATTAGTAGAATATTTGGAAAAAGTATGCTGTCAACCCGGCAATTCTAGGGAGACAGAAATCACTGCAATGTGCTGGGGCCTGGCCCATGCCTACCGAGCCCTGTTCAACACTATTCAGTACCCTCAAGGGGAAGAGAAGGTCTCTGGATCTGACGACAGAAAAACAGGCACTGCAGCTACTCCAACCCCAGCTACAGGCACTGCGGCTACTCCAACCCCGACGGCAGGCACTGCGGATACTCCAACCCCCACAACAGGTACTGCAGTTGAACCAGAGAACCAGCCCGTGCTGGTATCAGTCACCCCTATACCCAAGAAGAAATGTTGGAAGCAAAAATCAGCTCGTTTAGTAAGGGATGATGAAAAAGTAGGGCCATCATGAGGAGAGGAGGAAGAAGAGGAAGAACTCATAAACAAGATGGAAACCACGCGATCCCTATCCCTGAGTGAGCTGCAACACATGCGAAAAGTTGGAAGCAAAAATCAGCTCGTTTAGTAAGGGATGATGAAAAAGTAGGGCCATCATGAGGAGAGGAGGAAGAAGAGGAAGAACTCATAAACAAGATGGAAACCACGCGATCCCTATCCCTGAGTGAGCTGCAACACATGCGAAAAGATTTCAGTTGTCATCCAGGCAAACACACTGTCACCTGGCTGCTCTGATGCTGGGATAATGGGGCCAGTAGCCTGGAATGAGAAAGGGAAGGGATGGAAGCCAAGCAGCTGGGATCCCTTTCTAGGGAAGGGGGCATTGACAAAGCAATTGGAAAAGGGGCACGAACCCCCAGCCTCTGGAGGTGACTACTGTCAGGTATGAAGGAAAAATATCCCTTTAAGGAAGATGTTATATATCGCCCAGGCAAATGGACCACCATGGAGAGAGGTATCTAGTACCTGAGGGTTTTAGCCGTGCTGGAGGTGATTTATGGTGACCTGGACAACAAGCAGTTATCCAAAGATCCAGATGAAGTCCAGTGCATACAACCCATGTGGCGGAAGTTGGTACAAAGCGCACCAGCGTCGTATGCCAACTCATTGGCAATACTGACCTGGAAAGATGAAGAGGGACCAACAGTGGATGAATTGGCTGGCCAACTCCAGGAATGTGAAGAAAATATTGCTTTCTCGCTCATCTCGGCTGTGGAGAAACTATCCCAGGAAGTCCAGCAGCTCAAAGAGGGTATGTCCTGCTCCTCACTTGCACAGACCAGTATCTCAGATATTAGGAGTCAGTGTCCCTCTGCTCAAGAGAGAGGATATAGAGGGTACACACCATGGGCC
>NW_008795909.1:7750413-7751059 GCF_000699145.1 Aptenodytes forsteri
GGAAGCCAAGCAGCTGGGATCCCTTTCTAGGGAAGGGGGCATTGACAAAGCAATTGGAAAAGGGGCACGAACCCCCAGCCTCTGGAGGTGACTACTGTCAGGTATGAAGGAAAAATATCCCTTTAAGGAAGATGTTATATATCGCCCAGGCAAATGGACCACCATGGAGAGAGGTATCTAGTACCTGAGGGTTTTAGCCGTGCTGGAGGTGATTTATGGTGACCTGGACAACAAGCAGTTATCCAAAGATCCAGATGAAGTCCAGTGCATACAACCCATGTGGCGGAAGTTGGTACAAAGCGCACCAGCGTCGTATGCCAACTCATTGGCAATACTGACCTGGAAAGATGAAGAGGGACCAACAGTGGATGAATTGGCTGGCCAACTCCAGGAATGCGAAGAAAATATTGCTTTCTCGCTCATCTCGGCTGTGGAGAAACTATCCCAGGAAGTCCAGCAGCTCAAAGAGGGTATGTCCTGCTCCTCACTTGCACAGACCAGTATCTCAGATATTAGGAGTCAGTGTCCCTCTGCTCAAGAAACAAGCACAAAGGGGGTTCTTCCAGTAAAATTGCTGCTCCAGTTTCCAGTGGGCAGTTCCCCACACAGCAGAAGGGCTGATCTTACTTCTGATCTTAATGAAGAG
>NW_008795909.1:7755153-7763581 GCF_000699145.1 Aptenodytes forsteri
TATTTTACTTTATTTCAATTATTAAACTGTTCTTATCTCAACCCACAAGTTTTCTCACTTTTACTCTTCCGACTCTCTCCCCCATCGCACCACGGGGGGCAGGGAGGGGTGAGCGAGCAGCTGTGTGGTGCTCAGTTGCCAGCTGGGGTTAAACTATGGCAAAGGACTTGTCACTTCTTGAACACCCCCAGCATGTGCCGGCTCTGCAGGGCTGCTCACGGCACTGTGTCTGCAGAGCCGAAGTTCAGCAGAACTTCATGTGGCTCTGGAGGAGGGCGAGGAAAGGAAAAAAAATTTCTGTGGAAAGGATATTTAATATATAGTTGTCCCAGTTAGTCACTCTCTTGCTTAGTAGCACCAAGATTTGACCTCTTTAGGAGCCATTCTTCGTTCAGTGTTGGCTGTCGTATGCTGTGTTTGATAACTGGTCGCTCTTTGAGGTGGATCCACAGTGGATCTTTACTCAAAGAGCAAGATTTGATGAAGCATCTTAATTTCCAATTTCCTATTTTCAGATGCACCTTTTAAATTTTCTAACTATCTATAGCTGGATGTTTTGATAGTCTGTTTTGTGCATTTTAAATTACACGTGCCAGCAAAAAAGCTAAAGATTAAGAGTTACTAACCTTCAGATAGTATATGAAAAATGTTTCTCTTCAAAGGCAGTTTCACTCTGTGTTGTTGTTTCTGAAGAAAGAACCAGGCTGCACAAGTTTCAGTAGAAGTTTTCCTATTTTATGCATAACTGAAGTAATACTTTTATGCCATTAGAAAAGTAGTCAGTCTTAAGTATGATGTCAAAACGTCCCTTTGCATAAAGGAGTTGACAGTGATATTCTGTTGCCTAGTGCTTTTTGAGTTACAAACATTCAATCGCTTTTAATTGCTTAACCATCTGAATATTTTGTGTCATTCAACATGCAAAATTCATTTAAAAGTCTCTCCAAATAATGCAGGCTGCACAGTGGTGCAGGATTTCCGATGTCAATTCTCCCCTTCATCCCCAGTCTAGCAGTGTTTCTGGAGAATACAGTCTTTTCAACTTTGTCAGAGAATATGAATTTTATTCATTTTTTTCACCCCACTGTGAAAGAGAGACGATCTCATCCTTTGAGAGCACTCACCCTGCCTCACAGCTGCCTCTTCTGCACCAAGATCTCAGCATGTGTGAAAAGATGCTGTTCTATTGACTTCAGCAGGGAAATTACCACTGTTAGCAGCAGCTGACCAGAGGGAATTTAAGCTGGCAATTTGGCTTGCATCTGGTTTTGCTCCAGCACCTCTGACAATCCATGCTGCTTGCATAAGAGTGAGCACCAGAGCAATCCCATCGCTTTCCTTAAATTTAGGCAAGTATGACAAGACGGCTTGCAACACCCTTCTTTGGTTGCTTTACTGCAAGAAAAGCCCTCCCATTATTTCTGGTACTTTAAACTGAATAAAAACACAAAATAATGATTATGCCTCAGAGCAGATCCACAGAGTGGATCTGGGACACGTGCCGTGCAGTGAGAATGCAGCCAGCCTGCCCCAGAAGATGCCGTAGCTGGGCAGTATGGGCCACAGAGCAGGTTGTCTCCTGGGTGGCTGCCACAGTGACAACACAGACGTGGCCAGAGGTATTTTCTGCAATAGATGCTCCTCCACTGTAGGCAGCCTGTTGGCAAGCAGAATCACCATGCAGTCATAGGAAACACAACATGCTGTGGACTCTGGTATGGGGAACGGGAGCAGGGGAGAGGAGTACAGCAGGAAGGGACCCCTCAGTTGCGGGAGCCTTGCTTTATGAGCAGGGCAATTTTTGGAGAGCTTACACTGGAGTTAGTTAGACTCAAGGTGGTGCCTGGTCCTGGGGACTTTCCAGAGAACATTGTCGAGAGCTGTTCATGGCTGCACTTAGGAGCTGTTTGCATATAATCCCTAAGTAAATACACATCCTAGTAATCGGCTATAGATTTCGCTGCACTCCAGACTTAAGTGCTATTAATTATATCCCCCACTCAGAAGCCTCCAAGAACCATTAATTAGAAAGCAGGAGCTGACAGTTTGCTTGTCTGTGTGAGACTGTTATGACCTGAAAGTGAAATATAAGCTTCAAAAGAAACATGTTTTATGAAGGTCACCTTGGAAAATATCATAACAATCTGTCAGGAGAAGAGAATGCAGCACTCCAAGTGTGCGTTTCAGTGTGACATTATGCTTTAAGTAGTTGGAAATAGCAAAGAGAAGGTGGATCAGATCATAGGGTCTGTGCTTTTTCACCCAAAATTCTCTTTTTTCTGCAGTAAGTACATATAAAGTAATCTTTTTGTCATTTCAATCGAATGCAAGGAAAGTTAATATCAACAGAAATCCAACAGACAGACATAATCTGGCCCATGCTGGTATTTTTGAAGTGTAAAACATCTAGAGCCACCACCTCTGCAGCAGGGAGAAGGTTTATGCACAGGAGTTAAATTATGTCTTCAAGGGAAGATGTAAACAGCCAGAAGAAGTGCAGTGACTGTACAGTAGTCATACCCACCCTTAGAAGGCTTAGGGCAAAACACTTCCCCAAACAAATGTGATGTGCTAATGCACAGCAGCCTCAGCATCGAGGTTGATTGTTTTTCTGGTTGAAGCATATCATTATTCTTATGAAAACAAAGCTGCAATAGAGTTAGCTATGGCTATAAGTGAAACGTCTCCCTCTTGTAGGAGGCCAGCATAAGCATGATGTCCCCCTCACACCTATTCCAGGGCTCTATTTTGAGGCTGTAAGTAACACTGTGCTAACCATTATACACCTCATTTTCTGGACTTCCATTTCCCTATAGGTGGCCATTTAATTCAGCTGTAAAGAGTACACGAATTCCATACAGCACTGCTTGGATCCTGTATTTATAGCTACAGTAGAAACTTCGTGGCCAGAGACACAGACGAGATTGTACCACATAAAGGCAAAGCAGCAAATGCGTTACTGTTAGCAAAGAAAGCTGACAGAGGGCCAGATGTTCTCTTAACCTGCACATCCAGCAGCCTGAATGCTTACCTGGGCTGTCTGTCAAATACCAAGTATTTTCAGTCTGATCCATTCTTGATTCATCATTAAGCTTTGTGTGTCGCATTGTATGAGAGGAAAACGGGGAAAGCCAAGCATAACTGATGGACATTGTATCCCAGGACCTGGGATAAAAGTGTCGAGGTACAGGGCAATGCTGAGCTTCAAATAAGGATGATATCAACTGTGGTCAAGTACTTTTATACCCAAACCTGTGCTAAAATGGTGCTAATCCCTTGCCCCCAAAGCTGCAAAAGGATGCACTTACTAAGCAGCCAGACCCTCCTTCAAGCAGATTCACAAAACACATGCCAAGTAATTTACAGGCTGCCATCAAACTGTCAGTCAAGAGGGGCATACAATGGAAACTGTTGCTCAAAATGCCATCAAAAGGGGAAACATATGTTTCAGTGAGGAAAGACAATCAAACAAAGAAGTAGGCGGCTGGGGAGTTGCAGCCACAACAGCAGCAAGGATCCAAGCCTCGCACACAGCCCCGGGAAACAAGTTCGGGGGCCATGCCCTCGTCTAACAGTTGGGTAACAGCTTTGTGTTTAATAAGCTGAAATAATTTTCCGAGTATTGAAGCCAGCTCTAAACATGCTCTGAAGTGAAGGTACAAAACTGAAGATACCAAGCAAAAAGCCCACTTCACGCTCAATTATTAGCAAAGGTTTGTATCGTGTTATCCTATTGCTGTAGCTGCTGCATAATAGAACTGCCCAGAGAGACACTCTAACCAGCAACTCGAACGTGACCTCAAAGCTTAAAAGCTGCCTTTGTGTGAGTTTCGGTATCTAGGCTGTGTAGGTGGAAAGGCATTAATAACTCCTCCAGTAAGTAGTTATTTGAAAAAGGAAGGGGGTGATGGACATTGGAAATATATTGGACTGAGCATACTTGAGGCTCTGTTGTTTGCCAGGATGTCCATGTCTACATGAAAGGACAGGTATGTGCAGGGGTAAACCCAAATGCCCAGTTTGCGTTAGCATCTGGGGCCAGTGCAAGCCTTCAGTTAACACTGCAATAACAATTGTGCCATGAGTTTGTGCGGGGATTTCGCACACAGTTTTCACAGCTGCAGTCGCTGCAGTTGTCAGGCTCTCAGCATTTCTATTTCTCTGCTTCAGAAACACCTTCCAGGTCTGTCATGGCACCTATTACAGGTCTTTTACTAGGATGGACCACCAATAGATGCATAAAATTGGAGCAGACATGAGAAGAAATACCCCATTCATTCTCCAGTGTCTGAGACTGGGAGCATTTTCAGGGTGATGGTCCCAAATCACTGGTGTGTAACACCTTGGCATAGGGTAGAGTCCCACCACAGGGTCAGGATGGATAAGGATATACAAGAGATGATGGTTTTGAAAGAGCATTTGCAGGAGCTTATGTAAGAGATCACGCACCCCAAAGACTCTTGCATGAGATTATTATAGCAAAATTGATTTGAAGAGTAAGAAGCTGGATTTGATGACACAAGATGCCCTTTCTAATCCTTTGTTCCTATGACTAGCGGTCAACAGAGCTGGGGACTGTGCTGTCTTACTCGGGGACATCAGAGAGGTGGCTTCAATTCATGTTTGTTTTTTGTAAAATGATCCTGACCTCCTTTGGAGGGTGCTTTGTGAGTTAGGAATGAAAAGCACAATGTGAAAGGCAGGCATTAGTATTATTTGGAAGTGAACTTTATTGAAAAAGTAGATAATAAATCAAACAAATGCTCCTCTTTCTTGCTCTGATACATAATTTTAAAATAGTTGTGTGCAAGGATTTTCTCCTTTCCCTATTGCACAGGCTATAATAGGAGCTGAAATGTGCTGTGTGTGGATTTAACACTGAACATTTTCTTTTGCCTATCGCTGTCAGTGTTTCCTGTTGGAACACGCTAATAAGCACCTAACTCGTTAGTAATAAACAGCCTTACATTTTGTCTTACTAACAAAGATCAAAGATACTATTATATGTAACTATCTGTTATGTTTGATATTTCTCAGGTAACAAAGTGTTTGAAAAACATTCCGTGACATAAGAAACTCCTCAGAAAGAAAGACTTCATTCTCCAGTTCTCAGTGGCCCTGGAGCTGCAGCTGAACAATTTTATGATGTCCTACATATATGGGATTCTTCCACGAAATATTTTATTGGACCTTTGGATGTCATCAAGGTTGAATTTCAGCTAAGACAACTAACAGCACTGATTCAAAATATTGCTCTGAGTAGTAACTCATATTTTTCTGAATTGTGTACTTAGGAACGAATCTTTTTAAATTGTCCTTTGGCCTAAATTGAAATAAAGTGCTAGCAAAATCAGGTAGCTACTGTGTTTTAGGTACCTTACAAAGTGTTTACTCCATGTTGTGCTTTTTGAGATTCGGTTATTGTATGTGGGCTATTACATCGCAGAAAAATGAGATCTTTTAGCAGTATAACAATTCATAAAAACAAAGGCTTTGTTACAGACTAGCCAAGATAGACTCAGAGAGCTACTGTTTTGCCGGGTAAGGTAGTATAACAAGAAATACAACACTTCCTAAGATCCTTCCTTTCTCTGTTCCTTTTAATGCATTGTCACAATGCTTCTGGAGCTTAAGGTGATACAAAACACTTCTGCAAATCAATGAATATGTAAAGCTGCTAATGGGATAGTAATCACATTAGGGTTAGACTGGCACGAATGTCCTGCTTACAGCAATGAACAACATGAGTGGGATCCACCCGTGTGGAACGCTCCCTCGGCAAGAAATGCCATGTTCAGAGCCCCGCACAGGAAGAAACCCGCCATGGGTTAGTTGTTGATTGCTAACATGTAATAAAGACAAAAAAGTCAAACAACAGATGGAAGAGAGAAGAAATGAGTCTGCAAGATATGTATGAAAAGAGCACCCGTAATCTTGCTCTTGAATTGCGGGAAAGCAACAACTGAAGCTTTCTGTGTCCCCTGAACTCAGGATGGAAAATAAAATGTGCCAAGTCTTTCAATAAGAGCCATGCTGAGGCGGGCTGTAGGGTGCAGAGTCCACCTGAAGGCTTGAAGAGATCAGGGTCAGGTCCAAACCGGAGCCTGGCAGTGCTTTGCATGCCTGGCAGCACAGTGTGGTCACTGTCATGAACAAATAAAAATGCTCCAAAATAGTCTGTGCTAAAGGGTTGCAACCTGACCTGAAAAGTATGAAATGCACAATGGATGAACTCGTATAATTTTCCCTAAGTCTCTCTCTGCTATATACTGCAGAGGAATTCAGTCCATTGGTTTGAAGTCTTTGTGGTGGTCAAATATAAATAGAAATACTAGAGCAAAATCACTGATATTTGATTCCAGGTTTTACTGTGATGCTGTTAAAATATTGCTCCTGAAAAGCCAGTTTGATTCAAAGATTTACCATGACCAAATGTGACCACCAATATCTTCCATTAGCCCTTTTAAAAACTGTAGATATTTTAACACTATTTCTTTTTCCATGCAGAGTAAATGAAAAGTACGTTTTGATGGTGTCTGCACTTTTTAGACCCTGAACAAGGGCTGAATAAACAGGAAATGAAGGTCAGGGGGCAAGAAGTGACAGAGAAGAAAAAGTTGAGTAGTCAGGATGGTCGAAGATGCTGGCAAATAGGCCAACACAAAGGGTTGTCCTTTTGCACTTTATTATTTAAAGTAGCTGTGATTTCATATAGAAGGAAGACAACAGTTGTGCTGCCGGGGAAGTGCTAAAAGGAAAACCTAAGCATCAGTTACATTTGCAAGGTATTTCCAAACCTGATGCTCAATGGCTTCCTATTAAGTATGGAATATTCTGTATTAATTCTGTAGCCTGTGATGAGCGGGCGCTGCGCCAACCATTTTGCATGGGGGCTGCCGAGCAGATGAGTGCTGAGCTGTATGGAAGATTTCATTTGTGTAAATGAGAAGGCCGTTATCACAGCGCTAAAGGTCCTGTTTTTAAAAAAAGCCTCCTGTGGCATTATGCACAAAACAACCTATTTATGCAGCATGAAAATATTGAAGTGCTTCGCTCCAGCTTAAAAAGGGAATTTGCAATAAATGAGGGACATGAGAAAGGATTGGAGTGAGAGATAAGGAGAGATTAGAAAAGGCAGATCATGAAGTACATGACATCCTGCAGCAGCATGCAGTGTAAATCCCCCCCTTTTTTAAGACCTGAGCCTTGAGGATGGTGTCTGGATCATTCATACGCTTCCTATAGACTTAATTTTCCGCAGGCAGGGCACTGTGTACAAAGATGCAGTTGCTGGAAATGCGAGGATCCGCTGTGCTGAAGGCATTGATGTTCTTTGTAACCAACTCTGTCCTTTCCAACCTCAATCGCTTGTCCTCGCTGGGGTCATGCGCAGGGCTTGCCTTTGGGCAGGGGGATGCTGCAGAGTGCAGAGCTCCTCCACCGAAAGCAGAAAACATGGGAAAAATCGCCCATGCAGGGGCTTAGATGGACATAGTGCAAGTGGGGCGGTCCCAATGGGCCAGCTTCATAATAAGACAGAGCTAACTGTGCTCACTGTTACACAGCTTGGACCCTCGTTCCCTGTCCTTATACGCAAGCAATTTTCCCAGGCTTTTTTGATTGCTAAAAGTTTGTTTCGCTGTAGTGAGCAGTTCCTCCAAGGGGCTGCAGCGGCTATGCCTGTGTGCCTCTATTTTTATTAGCAAAACAGCTGTGGTTCAGCCACTGTGCTCTTCATTGACTTTCGGAGGACCAGGCTGGGAGTAGGATGTGGCTCCACGTGCCCTCTTCCCCCGCCTGCCTTGAAACAGAAATTGCAGAACAACTGTCTCGGGCATGGTTAGTCCTGCGGGCAGGAGAACGGCCGGGTTATTGGGAGCACACATCTGATGGGGACACCCTCAGCCCATGCACCCTGTCCAACCATGCCAGGCAGCCCAGGTGTGCAGTCCCAGTTGAAGGCCACCTGGCAGCCATCTGCTTACACATGTACATTTTGGGGGCTGGGCAATAACATTAGGAATGGGCTCTGAAGGCTTTGGCGTGGCAGCAGCATAGGCCCATGTGCTGTGCAAGGTCCCAGGCACACAGCTTCTGCACATCCCTGCTTGGTTTTCCAGTGGGCTCATCTGGACCACAATTATGTTTCTTTGTGTACAAAGGCAGCTTGGATGGCTAACTTGTGCCCCTGTACTCAGCACTGGTGAGGCCGCACCTCGAATACTGTGTTCAGTTTTGGGCCCCTCACTACAAGAAGGACGTCGAGGTGCTGGAGCGTGTCCAGAGAAGGGCAACGAGGCTCGTGAGGGGTCTGGAGAACAAGTCTTATGAGGAGCGGCTGAGGGAACTGGGGTTGTTTAGCCTGGAGAAAAGGAGGCTGAGGGGAGACCTCATCGCTCTCTACAACTACCTGAAAGGAGGTTGTAGC
>NW_008795909.1:7763816-7771244 GCF_000699145.1 Aptenodytes forsteri
GGAAAAATTTCTTTACTGAAAGAGTGGTTAAACATTGGAGCAGGCTGCCGAGGGAAGTGGTTGAGTCCCCATCCCTTGGAGGTATTAAAAGACGAGTAGATGAGGCGCTTAGGGACATGGTTTAGTGGGCATGGTGGTGTTGGGTCGACGGTTGGACTCAATGATCTTAGAGGTCTTTTCCAACCTTAATGATTCTATGATTCTATGAACTGTCCTGCAGCAAATCTGCTTCAACTAAGGCAGGTATTCTACAGTGCTTTCAGTGAAGGCTGTGAGTACAGCATGAGGATATTTTTTAATTGCCTTTCAGCAATTCAGCATAATTGCTCCAGATGCAGATGCACCAGCCCCTGGTCCTCCACGGGACAGCCGGTGCCACCCCAGGTAGCTCAAAGGAGCTTGTGTGTTGACAGATCGATGGGCTGGGGATGTGCCACGTTGGCTTTTTGAAGTCTTAGTGTGGTATTTCAGAAATTGGCTCCATGCTGCCTCTAACCTCCCCCAGCACACACGCACCCCACCCCCCAGGTATCAGACTCTCATTTGATCCTGTGCTCAAATAGCACGGTGTTTTGTTTTTAATTAATGTTGCAGAGAGGGGAAAATGACCGTTTGGTCTCTGTGGGAGCCTGACTTGGCTGCAGACTCAGGACGACATCTAAGACAGAGGGAGACTCCTGGCTGCGATGGGGGGAGTCAAGGTCAGCTCCTGGCTTGTGACAGCACCCAGAAATGTGACTGGGGACTGAGCAAGCCCTGAAATAAAAATACCTGAATACATGTGGGATCTGGGGGTGATCTCACACTCTAGCTGTAAAGCAATAAAAATCATAATGCCCCAGTACCCATGGAGCTAATGAAAAACTTTCAAGCTCAAATACACACATAGTGACAGCCATGAAAGTACCTAAATCATTTCTATCTCAGCTTTCTGTGTCCTCCTATCCACTCCCCATCTCTTGCTGTCACTGTGGTCGATGGATGCTGAAAAGCCCTGTCCGATTCCTGCATCTGGTTCCTAACGTCCAGGCCAGCAGCACTGTGAAGGAGAAAATGCTGCTGCTCATGTAAGCTGCCCTGTGTGTTGGCAGGGCTGTGAGTTTCAGAACAGAGTGATGTATTCCAGTTCTTGTGAAATTTCTGAATAATCAGCTCATCAAAAAATATCATGCAGAGTTCCCTTGTAGTCCTCTCCAACTTGCCATCTCTCCTGCCAATAGCTCTGTAGGGTGACCACAGCTTGGCATAGCCCATTAGCAGAGCTCTGCACAATCACTCATGAATAGAGCTGGCTGGAAAATGCAACTTTTCTTCTTGGAAAAAAAAAGATTTGGTGGGGCAGGGGGGATGTTTGGCTTGGCATTTCAGGATGAAGTTTTTCTCCACTGCTCCGTCCAGCACCCTCTTCTGCTCCCGCCTGCACCTCCCTTTTTCCTCCCTACCCCATTTTTTAGAAGGTGACTCCAGGAAAATAAAAATAAAATAAAAATTAAAATCCCACTTAAAGTGGCAAAGTCATTGGAAGCTGTTTGATCTGCTGGCAAGCTCCTCGCGGCCCCCACAGCTAGGAGTCTCACTGCAGGACAGGCACCAACCCCGTGGCATCTTCTCCAGCCCTGGGCGAGATGTCCTTGGACCTGCACTTTTTGCTGCCACTGCCCAGTTTCTTCTTCAGAGTTTCTGCAAGATATTCCGCTCCATGAGCAGCTCAAAAACCTGCTGTTTAGGCACCTGGGAGCTAGTGGCTGTGACTGTTCACGGGGAAAAGGTAGGCGCTGGAAGGGCCTGGGGGTAAACCCAACCGGCAGCGCTGCAGGGATGAGGGGCCGAGCAGCAAGTCGCTGGCCTGCCTTCAGCTGCTCCTCTCAGTCCTGCGTTGCCTCCAGGCATGTCCCCTGTGCCTTCCCCCTCCTTTTTGACAAGTGTTTCTCAGTCACAGGTGATCGTTGCTTTGGCTGGAAAGAGCAGACTTCCTTGCTGTGTCCTCTAATGATGCTCAGAGCCAAAACGTGGGGAGGCCAGGCTGGTTGCAGACCCTGTCCTTAAGGCAAGTGGCAAACAACAAGTGCTGCTGAGGAAGGAGGTGCAAAAATCAATGCTTAATGCATTAGGATTAAAGCCATGGCATGAAAGCCTTATATGGCCAGGATAATTTTTTTTTAGGCCTGTGGTAACTGCACTGACTGTGGCACTTGGTGTAACATGGGCTTAGTACTTGTGTCACTTTGCAAACCCCTGTATGCACACACGGGACACAGCTGCATCCGTCAGTGACAGGTGACTCCAGCGCAGTTTGCAGGCACTGCCTATTACCCCCTGTCCTGGTTTTGGCTGGGATAGTGTTAATTTTCTTCCTAGTAGCTGGTATATTATATGGATATTCCATACCATGTGACGTCATGTTCATGCTCACCACCCGCTGACTGATGCCCAGCCAGTTCCCGAGCAGCGGTCACCCCCCCGGCCAATCCCCCCCCAGTTTATGTATTCCATACATGTGACGTCATGTTCATGCTCACCACCCGCTGACTGATGCCCAGCCAGTTCCCGAGCAGCGGTCCATCCTAAATCCAAAACACAGCACTGTACCAGCTACTGGGAAGAAAATTAACTCTATCCCAGCTGAAACCAGGACACTCCCCTGGCTCTGCCCCTGACCCAGCCGCAGCTGCCAAGCATTTGCTCTGTCCCTCTTTACTTGTGTCACCCCATTTCTTTCTGCTCAGGCTTTTGTCATTCCTTTTGTCACCATAGTGACAGGAAAAGAGTGATGATTGCTGGAGTAATTTCCCATATTAGCTAGTGCTGGCCTTTCAGCCTAAATCAGCGCTTCATTTTCCCCGGGCTCTGGCTGAGCCCCAGCAGAGTGGTGTTAAAAAACAGTGGCAGAGGAGCCTCGGAGCGTTGCGGTGCTGCCAGCGCTCCTCTGGGACAGTCTGGGCAGGGACGGGGCCTTCAGGTCGCCACATGTCCCATGTCCGCACACCAGGGATGAACAGAGAAAAGGGGAAAAGAAAAATCTGCTTTACAAAGGTTTCTCCCTGAGTGCGTTTGCTGTGAGTCTCATGGTCTGTAAAACCAGGGATTTGGGCACGTCTGTCTGTTTTGGGGCACGTGCACGTCTGCAGGGTGCATAGGAAGAGCTCCCTGGAGGTAACCGCTTGCTCTGACCCATTCAGCGAGTTGGCAAAGACCCCCACATGTACCCCCAGCCTGCAACCCCAACTCTGCATGGCCTCTTGCAGCACCAGCTGTTCCCAGGAAGCCCAAACCAGGGCTGGGACCAAACCTGGGCTCACAATGGGGCAAAGGGGTGGCTCAGTACAGAATACTGCTCTCTCCCAGACTTTATTAGTCATTTAGTGCATCTCAGAGAGACACATAGGATACACACACACACACACACAAAAATACATACTTAAAAATCAAGACCATTAAGTACACAAATTTGTTTAAATAACAAACAAGCTACTGAAAAAGCAGAGAAAGGTCACAAAATGCGAAATGAAAGCTGCTCATCTGTTCTCTGCTCCAGCAGCACCAGTCCCTGCCACAGAAAAGGATATATAAAGAAGATTCAACCTTCATTTCAAGTGTGCTGCCTTCTGTCCTCATATCACAACATTAACATTATCCCCACATAATTTTGTGTATTTAATTTTACAATAGACTGTGCCAGTGAGCTCTGCCTGTAAATATTTGATCACCACCGTTCCTCTAGGATTATCTTATCTAGAGTAAAGATATTAAAATAGAAATCTTGTCATGTTACTGCCTTTATACTTTCAGCCTGAGAGTTGATTGACAGAAAATGAACTGCCTCAACTAGCTTTAAAGTGTCTTTTCACTGAGAGCTTTAATGCCAGAGGCTATAGAAAAAAAGGTAGCTAGTCATCGGAAACTAATGCCTTGCTGTAGTTACGGAGCTTTTGTAGTGAAGATTAAAAATACGAATCTACTAGGGGTATTTTTACAAGTGTAAAATGGTGTTGGTCTTTTTGTATCTTTTTGCAATCTCTAATGAGCCTTAAAAAGTGCCTTCCCTTTTCTTCCTGCACTTGAATATTAGATGCAGCCTCACCGCAGCTCACAGACGGGCTGAAGTTTTGCAAGAGTAAGCTCTTGACTTACCTAACCTACAAAATTTCTTTTTGGTGATAAAATGGATTGCAAGCCAGGACTGAATGTTCCTGCCTAGCTTGGAATATCAAACCACTATAGACAAGTCAAGGTTTCTATTTATGGCCAGTTAAAGACACACTGGTAATGCTGTTTAAATGTTACAAAATTGCCCTGAAATTGTCATGTGTCTGAAGAGCACCATGCTGCAAATATATAGCCCGTCCCCGAGGGCTTACTCAGCCTGTGCTCCAGCACAAATCAATGAGAGTTTTTGCTGGAGTAAGGACCCAAGCGCCAATTCAGAAAAGTACCTAAGCACAAGCAAACTTTAATCACAAGCTCGTGCTCCTTAGAAATCAATAAAGACAGAAGCTGGCTGGGGCAAGGGGATGATAAGGGGTGTGGGTCCCGCATCCCTGCAGCGCCTGCGCCCAGGCGGGAGAAGGGCCAGCGGTTCCCGGCATCCCGGCATCCAGAATAAATCTGGCTTTGTCCTGTCATGATCCTGGAGGGCAGAGGAGGGTGGTTAGTTCACAGATCTGTCCCATCGCAATGACAAACTGTAGCCACTGGCATTAAATCATCCAAGACCTTCAAGGCGGTAACAAAAGTGTTATTGCGGGATGACTGAGGTTGGAGTGGCCGGAGGAGCCAGTGCTACCTGGAGCACTCTGCTTTAGCCAGATCATTCCTCCCACTTTTTTCCCCTCCAACATGAACAATGATTGTATGAAATTAAAATAATTGGACACTAAGCAGCCTATTATTGAACTGCCATGAAAGGGATTTACATGGGTGGATCCCATTAACAGCAATGGGTGGTTCCCCTCCACGTTTTCCCTGGGTTCCGAATGCAGAAAATCTTGTCCTAACATTTCACTTACTGGAAAGGTCAAGAGCTGTGGTTTTTGTTCAGGGTGCTAATATATTCAATTAAAATATACTGGCATGTTCATCAGCTATTAACTGTCTTTGCAACAGCTGTAATTAAGCAGATACTTACCTGTGAAAGGAAATCTTTCAAGACAAACTCTGACATGGTGGCTGAGGAGAGCAGGAACTTCCCAGGTCTCCGACATGGGTTTGCTTTGTGTCTCCACATGAGAGTCCCTCAATCGCTGAGAGTTTTCCTTTCCCTGCTGGTGGAGCAAGGATGGCTTCATGTCCCACTGACAGCTGCTGATTTCCATGTAGGTAGGACGTGTCAGCAGAAGGCAAGGGGCTGGCCAGATCCAGCTCCTGCATGTCCCTTTCCTGAGGATGCTGGAGGTGAGCTGAGCACCAGCAGTGCTGGATGCTTGGCAGCCCCGGGGGAATAAAACCAGCCGGGCAATTTTCTCAACCAGGCAATTCACTTGCAGAAGTATAATTTACCAAGTTCCACTTAAAGCCTCAGGGATAAGAAATGGAGAATGAGAGCGAGTCAGCTGCTCAGGAGTTTTTAGCAAACTCAGAGGTTTTAGAGGGTTTAGCAGCTGGTGGCCTCCAACTGAATGGGCAGTAGAGTTAAAAGCCACACACCCTGCTTTGAAAACTTCCTCCAAAGAGCCTGAAATGAAGAAAAACCCCAACAAGGCAGAGTAGCGCAAAGGAGAGTAAGGAACTGAAGGAAGCAAAAAGTAATTACCTGAGCCAACTGTTCTAATTATATACACACAGCAGACAAATGGTGATAGCAATTGTTGGTGCTCTTAAGATGGATAGCAGGGAAATGGAGATACGGTAGAAAATAACATATATTAAGGAATTAGTATTCATTATGCTAAAGAAGGGGGCGGGTATTTACCTTAGTCAGAAATCAGGCATGCAGAGAGATGGGTGACACCAAGGAGAAGCGTAGCAAAGAAAACCCAGAGCATGGTTGTGACGGGTTTCCCTGGTAGCTGTGAACAAGGGGGTGCTGAGCCAGTCGTGATGTCACCAGCACCACTGCTTTTCCCCAGAGACCTTTCAGGGCTGAGCGGCACGTGCTTTTCCCAGGAATGATGTTCCTATCAGCCAGTTTAGTCTCCTATATGTACATGCTAAAATACAGCATTTCCTCAGGAGGCTCTGGAGCACCAGGTGCACATGTACCACAAAGGGGTGTACCCTGCACAGGCAATGGTTGTCCGCTAATGGATAGCCCCGGCACTGCTCAATTATATCACAGCTTTATGCAGCTGACGGCATCCAACGTGCAGCTCCGGCTGCCTCCAGGCACAGGGCTGGAGCAGGGCACTAGGAAGCACAGTACCTTGGTGCACAGCCACAGGACAGCGTACCACATGTGACGAGCCGAGTGTGCTCCCTCTTGCCATAGGGCTTTTGGGGGGCAATAAGTGTGCCCCCTACCATGCTGTACCAGGTGGTTTCGATCTCCTGTGTGCTCACGGTCTTCCAGGTCCTTTCCCTAAAACGTCCTGAAGCTCCTTGCAAGTTTGTGCTATCCTCCTCACCAGGTACCATCAGCAAACACCAGTGTTCCTCTGCTGAGGCCCTTCATGAAGACAGATAATGACCAAAATAAGCTTCAGTCCAGTCCTTGAAAAACCTCTCCTTGCACCATTACTGGGCCCTATTAGCCCATTCCCCACCCATTTCTAAGGTATTCAATTAATCCCCATCTTCTCTAGCATGGGTTATAACGTTAGATATTCAGAGGACTAAGGCAGGGGATTCACTGAAATCCCAGAGGAGAACTGTTGGATTTCCTTTATCTGCAAGATCAGTTAGGGATTTCAGGTTTATCTTGCTTGGTAAATCATGTCGCATTTTATCCCATTTGCCCTCATGTCTCTGTAAATGGTCTTTCTCTCAGAAAAAGGTCACCAAGCTCTGAGTATTGGATCCTGTTCACTTAGCAAGCCCTTCTTAAATAGATTCACTACATTTGCCACACTCCACGTACACAGTCCCACTCCTGAGCTGATACACTTGTTAAGCACCCACCTGTGGGTCCATGGGCCAGATCCTTCAAACTTGCAGGACAGACACTGCCCACTTTCTGCTATTGGGCACCCAAGCCCGCACTTTAGGTGCCTAACAAACCCAACGAAGTATGTAAATACCTAAAAAACATACTGTTGCAAGTTCCCACTGGGTGATTGGGAGCCATAAAACCTAACTTGATGTGGTCTGTTGGATTCGAGATTTCATTTCATGGGTGGACTCTCTGGTGGGTGAGGAATTGGTTAGATGGACGCATCCAGAGGGTAGTGGTCAACAGCTCAGTGTCCAGATGGAGACTGGTGATGAGTGGCGTCCCGTAGGGGTCTGTATTGGGACTAGTACTGTTTAATATCTTCATCAATGACATAGACAGTG
>NW_008795909.1:7771889-7774109 GCF_000699145.1 Aptenodytes forsteri
GACAGGACAAGGGGGAACGGCTTTAAACTAAAGGGGGGTAGATTTAGACTAGATATAAGGAAGAAATTTTTTACGCTGAGGGTGGTGAAGCACTGGCCCAGGTTGCCCAGAGAGGCGGGGGATGCCCCATGCCTGGAAACATTCCAGGTCAGGTTGGACGGGGCTCTGAGCAACCTGATCTAGTTGAAGATGTCCCTGCCCACGGCAGGGGGGGTGGACTAGGTGACCTTTAGAGGTCCCTTCCAACCCAGACTATTCTATGATTCTATGATTTCTGCACACCTTTCTTAACCTCCAGTTTTACATTCAGTCCCTTTGCCAAGCTGCCTTTAGCCAATGCTCCAAATCTTCCTCCTCATCCAAAGCCAAGCATTTCTCCCGCTTTGAGGAAGAGGACACATCATAACATTATGCTTGTCCATACACTCCGACCCTGTGCTACCAGCCAGCAGCCCTCCAGTCTTCTCTCTTTGGTCTTTCTCTTGCCCTGTGTTTGTAGAAGTTGGGCATTTGAATAGTCTTTCCTAAGTCTACCTAAGCGTGCTTTTTGGCAAGTCTCTCTTCATCCTTTCCCTTACTGACCTATTACACACAGCTTGCTTTGTTGCCAGGTCTTCCTTCTCCATGCCACTTAGACTCTGCTGATTCTTTGTGTCCTTTCTAAGAAGACATTTTTCATCCAATTCCACCTCCAGCTCCTTCTTAAAAGTTTTTTCCCCTTAAACTGAGGGACTTTCCAGATCTGAAGCAGGTGGCCTGTCCCCACCTGCTCGCTGTGCAACGATGCAGATGGCAGAGTTGCACAGCTCCTTGGGTGATCAAGCGCTTTATAAATTTCAAGCCAGAGATGTACAAAAAAAAAAAGGCCAAAAAAAAAAACCACCCCTCTTTCCAGGGAGCACAAAATCAACACAACAACTTTAGCTAACTGAACACAGGCATAAACATTGCACTGCCGTAAGTCTGCACAGATGTTTGTGCCCCAGCTAAATCAAGTTTTCCAGGTACTGCCCGCAGGCTCAGTCTCCTCCTGCAGCACTCACGAGCTCCCCCCGCCCCCGAGCCCCATAACCAGAAGGGAAGGGAACGTTGAATCCCAAACCTCTCCTGGCATAAACCAGGCTGCAGATCATAAGCAAACCATCAGTAAGTATCTATCATCTGTGCTATAAACACTAAACAGAAGGTTTTTAGTCAAATCCAGCAGCCGAGAAGAAAAGCATCCCTTTCCATCCCTCAGTCTCCTCTCCAAAGACCTAGCCATCACTGCTGGCCCTGGAGAAGGGCTCTGGCTCTACACTGTACTCAGCCGCTCTCTGCAGTGACTTTTTCATTAGGTTGAGGCAGCGATTGTCAGTAAAACAAGAGAGGAAAATTACCAGTTGCAAGACAGCAAGCTCTGTGTGTGTGTGTGTGTGTGTGCGTGCGCTCGCACACCTGTGTGTCTCTCATAGGACAAGCTTCAGCACACTTCATGTTTATCAAATCTAAACACAGACAGATGCCTGGAAATGCTGGCGGGGGGAGTAACGGAAATCCCATCCTTTCCCTATAGAGTGGCATGAAGGGACAGAGAGAAACAAATAGAAATGATCAGACACAAGCTCAAACCAACATGCTACGGGCACTTGGTCGCACTTTGCTGGACAGGAGGGTCACCAGCAGCAGCACAGGCACTGCACAGCGCGCAGGGCCAGGGGCTTCCCCAGACCTTCTGGGCAGGTGATGTGGCCACTGTTGAGCACAGCTGAGCCAGGCGCCAGGGCCACAGCCCTCCCAGCAAAATACATACATTAGATAGACACAGATAGAGATATAGACAGGCTTCAGTTATTTATGTATAAAGGTCTTTATATATCTAAAAAATAATTCTTTTAATGTTTAAAATGTGTGTATATATGTATATTTATATGCATATATATGTGTTGGGTGTATATGAATATATAAAGACCTTCTAAAAGACCTTTACATACACACATATTTACATGTATATGTATATATACATATATAAGGCCTTTCGATATATACATATACACATGTATTGTATACATATGTAAATGTATAGTATAATATATATGTGTATTGTATATTCATGTAAATATAAGTATATAAAGGTCTTTTTGAAGGACTATATATAGGGATGTGCACATATATATGTATATCTATATAAATATGTATCTGTGCATATAATATAAAATTAAGATAATAAATATAACTATA
>NW_008795909.1:7774299-7819084 GCF_000699145.1 Aptenodytes forsteri
TAAATAAATAAATAAAACTACAGAAATGAGTTTATGGCATTTCAGTTGCAGCCCCTGGGTTGGCCTGAGGTAAGGTAAGGAGAGCGCTCAAATAATTTGGCAGCCTTTTAATGAAAACTCTATTCTCCAACCACTTTCATTTAAGCAGCCCTGTTTTAATAATACTTGCTTATTGCCTGGCAGATAGAAATGTGAAAAGATGTAGATAATATCCTGTAATGATCCTAGGCGTCACTAGATGGGGGGGGGGGGGACCACACACGCGCGTGTATACACACACACGCACACACAGAGCATCTTATTTTTCCCTCTGGGCCCATCAGAAGGAAAAGCTGCTCAGGTGGGGCTCTCTGAGGCTGGGCTGGCACAATTACTTAGTGTAGGAAATCAGCAGCCCGTCACCAAAGATTACCTAAATTGTAGGAGAAGAGGAATAATATTGCTCCCTGTAGCTCTGCAGAGTTTTATACATGAAAAGTGTGTGTGTATTTGTAAATGAAGTCAGGTGTACCTGGATAAAACTCCTGCAATATGTATACAATACGCATGCCATTAACTTATGAGAAGCCCTGTCAAAACAGGAACTGGGGAGCCAGCGCTGGGGTGTGATGGTGGGCAAGAAAAGTGCCTGGGGTGCGTGTGGCATCCTCCTGCTCTGCCTTACAGGGCAGACCCGCCAGCCCTTGCTCCAGGAGAAACCCCTGTGTGCAGACACCCCGTTGGTACATTTTACTTTTAAATCCGCTGGCTGCTGCTTTCGGGCCTGACAGGTGCCCTGACACCTCACCTCACCTCGCCTCACCTCACCTCTCCTCTCCTCTCCTCTCCTCTCCTTTCCTTTCCTTCCGCCAGCCGGGCCAGGAGCTGTGATGTCTGTCCAGCCCCTGTGTGCCCGTCTGCTGCCGGAGCCCCCCTGCTCACATGCGCAGCTCCAGCTGGGAAGAAAGAGCTGTCACGCTGTGGCATTTCTCTTCTTCTCTGGCAAAGGGATCCTGCTGAAAGAAGTGAAGAAATAACATCAAAACCCCAGCCGGAGGCTGACAAGCAAATTGACATTTAACAAAAAAAAACCCACAAACAAAAAAATAGGTGAGGTGGGAAGAAAAGCCTGGGTGGGCACTTGTGTGTTTGGCTACAGTTGCAAGTCTTTTGGGTGAGACTTCTGGCTCCCCAACATAAAAACACTTGCAGACACATTGCTAAAACACCAGGAAAAGTATTTTTCCCCCTCTTTTCTATCATCTCCTTAGCAGCTGTCCCAGAACTGCCTGCACCCAGAAAAGCGGCAATGTTGAGGCAAACATTTCACCATCTTCAACTCCAGCAGCAGGAGGGAGAGAGCAGGCAAGGGTTAAGTGACAGCTTATTTACGAGAGACAAGGGTATGCAAAAGCCTGGAAGATTTTTGTTTCCAATTTTCATTGGGTGACAGACACTTTACAGGCAGTTCTGCTGTCCCTGGGAACATCAGTGTGAAATGGAGAACTGGTGGCATTTACAGACTGAAGTTTCTCTTTGTACTCAATGACAGAATAAAGGGGAAAAAGAAAAAAAAGCCAAACCCACGAATGTTTTCAACCACCAACGCCTCCAGCCTGTTTTTATGCCAGCTCTAACTCTGGCTGGTTAGACTCAGTGTGCTGCTGCAGCGAGAGGCGGTTTGAGCTGCTGGTGGACAACGCTGCGTTCTGCTCAAACTATTTCTCACTCGCTTAATTATATCCTGCACTTACAGTTTTACAGAGAACAGATGTGAAGGCTTACCTTGGGACAGATACATTATGTATACAGCATTAACTTCACACCCATACAGTTCCCATTTTAATTACACAGCCAGTGGGGGACCCAGGATAGTTTGCTGGCAGAGCAGTCGGTTTCATTAGCAATTCCCAAGACCTCGGCTGTCTGCAAGCATCCTTACCCATGCAGGCTGAGCTGCACTGGAGATCCACCCCATGGCAGCCAAGGGTGAGCCATGCACTGCCTGACCTCTGGGCTACAATCGCAAGCCCCCAAAAATCACCAAAGACCAACCGCTGGTGCACACCTACAGGCTTGTACAAGCTCCAGCCTGAGAGTCACCTTAAACAAGTATTTTGGAGAAAAGCCTTAATGTGACATGAAATGTGAGGCCAAAGGATATTGAAAGACAACTTGGACGTACAATGTTGTAGTAGCTTGTCTGATCTCTGACCCCTGTCAGGGAAACATCAGTATGACAGGTCCCCACAGGCTGCATCTCTCTGCTAATAAAAGCTTTTTAGCAACACTCAGAGAAGGGGTTTGATCACAGCCTCTTGCTGGGTTTAATAGGTGGTGAAGCACAAGCTAGCATTTGGTTTTGTCACTCCGTTTGACACATCTCCTCTTTGAACTGACATAAGCAATGCCCTTACGTTTTGTTAGCTTCACAGGAACTCAAAAAATTCCTCCAAATTTTAACAGATCCAAAATTGGACTAAAATTTTGCTTGTGCTACCATAAAGCAGGGAAAACTGCTCTAAAAGAGCAGTATTTTCTCCATCAAGCCCACTGCATCAAAGCCAGGCAAAATTGACACATCTCCTCTTTGAACTGACATAAGCAATGCCCTTACGTTTTGTTAGCTTCACAGGAACTCAAAAAATTCCTCCAAATTTTAACAGATCCAAAATTGGACTAAAATTTTGCTTGTGCTACCATAAAGCAGGGAAAACTGCTCTAAAAGAGCAGTATTTTCTCCATCAAGCCCACTGCATCAAAGCCAGGCAAGGAGACGGTTTCTGCATTTGTTCCTTCCCAAGGAACAGAAAGAAGGGCCATTTCCCTGCTTTCCCCTTTACATCTTTTCCAGATGGCCAATGGCTCCGTTGCACCCTTTCCTCACAGCCACCCTTCATTAGCCAGGCTGCCCTTCTCCTCAGCCGCGGCGCAGCCGCACAGTCCTCCGGTTCCAGCCCAGGAGAGAAATCATCAATATACATATGTCAGGTGAAATTAAAATTGTCCCTATGAGTTATTCTGTGACACAAGCTAGCACCGGCTATATTAAATCCTATTAATTAGTATTTAATCGCACAGTCCCAGTTCCAGCCCAGGAGAGAAATCATCAATATACATATGTCAGGTGAAATTAAAATTGTCCCTATGAGTTATTCTGTGACACAAGCTAGCACCGGCTATATTAAATCCTATTAATTAGTATTTAATTAATTCTCTTTCTTGCCTATAAATACAGAGTGCTACTGCAGAGGACAGAGGCAATTATTATCTGGCGTGCTTCAAGATATTATAACTTTCAGAGTTACAAAAGCTGCATATTTGTTAGAAAGAGCATGACAGATCTGTCGCTGTTAGAGCCACTCTACCAAGACTAGAAAAATCCTGAATAAATTGCAATAGGTCAACAATTTGCCAGAAATATCAGCTGAATCAGGAGCCTGAGGTTTCATCTCACTGGAACATTACTTATTATGTGTGCAAAGAGCCCTGCCTCAGCAGAACACTGTGCATTACTTACCGAAGGGCCAGCAAGGCATGGCTCATGTTTCGCTAACTTCCACTCACTCAAACTTAATTCTTTGCTTGATTATTTCTCATCTGCTTCCTGAACTGGTAAGGAAGGGCACACGGTGGGACAGGCAAACTCTGCCTCTTGTAGGTCTGCAGAAGACCTTTGCAATGGCATCTGATGAAGCACAGCAGTGGGCAAAACCCAGCTGAAGTGACCAACTTTCGGCAAACATGGTGCTCACTACTCGTCACTCACTTGGAAGTGATGCAGAAAGTATGATGGCACTTTTCTATTTGTTTCTGCTTGTTGGGAAAATGCTCTTCCAGCCAGCAGTGCTTTGGGGGGCTGCACAGTGGTGATGTCCTTGCTGTGTGCTACCTCCACGACTGGCATGGACAAGGAGGATACGAGGGGTTGGGTGGTTGGAGGTGGTGAGTATCCAGGGCTGCCTTATTCCTGCAGGATTCAGCGCTGCTTGGTCCACATGTGGTATAAATGGGTCAATCAATCAGGCTGGTAAATAACAACTCACCGCTACCCACCAGCAGCTCACAAGCTCACCACTTTTATGCCTCTTGAAGAGGCCACAATGCTTTTGGTCTCCATCCCTACCAGGGTGACAGCTGATGACATTTATTCAGTGGTGACTTTCTCAGTGGCCTTAGGAGGCCTGTGAGGCGAAGCTCCCAAACAAGAGCCTTGGTGACCTTTTGAAAAATTCAGCTCTTTGTTTCCCTGCTGAAAGTGGAGGAAAAAAAAACCTAAATACCCCTTTACTGAAGTTGTTATGCAATGAGTCATTTGCTGACTGATGGGAGCTGGGCCAGCGTCCCTCTCTGCGCTGCAGTGATTTGACTAATTACTTCTATCTGCTCCAGCAGAAAAGCAGCCTCCTCCAGCCTTTCTGCTGTCTGGGCCCTGTCTGTCAGCAGCAGAGAAGTGGGTAGTGATGGGAAACAATGTCCTTCTGGTTGGGGCTGTGGCATTTCGCCTGTTTCTTACCCTTGCTGGGTGGCAGGTCCCAAAATCAAGAGCTCCCCCTCAGTGAAAAGCCGAAGCCTGAAAAGCCTGGGCTGGGTAAGCTGGATATTTTGGGGCCGGTGTGAGGGCATTGGCATCTTCTCAGCACGTAGTGGTTGCCCATTTTGTGCGAGCCCATCTCTCTGTATGCCTCTTGGCTGCCTAACTGGTGGGGTGACAAGTCCTGTGGGGACAAGGATGCTGCACGGCACAGCCGCTGCAGTGCTCGCAGCGCTTAGAGCCTCCCTGGGAATTAAGCATGGTGCAGACAGCTGGTTAGACTCTGTCGTCAGGCTTCAAGGGAAACAGTATTGAGTTTTAAGGTGGTATTTTCTTTCAGCTCTAAGCTGATGAGTTCTCCTTGAGGATTTGGGCACTGAACTGCCATAGATCTCGCTCAAAAACATCACCCACTGCAGCCGCGGAGAGGGCGAGGACAGCGCATGGGCGCGTGGAGCTTCTTCCAGCACTTGCAAAATGCTGCTGTCTCCTCTGAGCTGCTAAACGGGGCCCGGGACTTCCACAACTGTTAATTAGAGGCGAATGTTATTAAAGTAAATTAGAAGAAAAAGGCAGCTGTGTATGCAAACTGATTATATTTTTACACTTGTTTAAAATCACAACAGTGATTTTTAATTATAGTGGATCAAAGAAAATAACCACATTAATCCAATGTAATCACGTGCGAGCTGATTTGATAACAACATTGTATTTAATTGGCAGTAAGCTCAGGCAATGCTAAATACAAATGAAAAGAGCTGACACATTCTGAAGACTAATTAATATGACAGACTGGTAGCAAATGCATTGTTTATTACTACTAATTTCCAGTAGCTGGTTCAACACCATTTTGTTACCATGATCCCCAGTGCTGCGTCCATCAATGCATGATATTTTAAAGGAAAATTAAACATGATTTATTTTAAGGAGGAACAAAGGAGTTCAAAGATAATTAAATTATGCATTTCAAATACCAAGCTGCAGATAAAAAGCTTTAAAACACAGGATTTTTCTCTTTCCAACTATAAGTCCCCTTGATATGTACACATAATTCACATTAATGTGCCACATCAGTGACGGAAGACACTTTTTTCCCTGCACATTTTAATGTGGTTAACAAATGGTAATTTTTTTCAGGGGCTGACACAACTGTCGGTGAAGTAAACAGAGATATTACCCTCAGGACCCCGCCAAAACCCAGCAAGCCACTGGAAGAATTTCCCTTGGCTCCAGTGGGCTCTCAATCATATTCTAAGCTTTTCAGATCAGGGCCTGTTATCTTTTTTTATCCTTAGAAAGTACCCAGCAGAAATGAAGAACATTCATTCAGATAAAGTCTTTTAAATACAGTGTCCTGAAAGTCTGCTAAAGCTTTCCAGAGAGTCACACCCATTAAAATTCTCCTACCTGACAGCACTACCTTCCTCGGTTAGTTATGGACTGTAATGGCACATATTTGTCACACCTTGTTACAGCCTTGGTCAATAGAATAATGGAATAATCAATCTTCTATATTTTAGTGTGAGACATAATAAATACAGTGCATAATAGTCAATCAGGTCTTCACCAAGGAAAAGTTGAACAATTACAGTGGTTGTCAATGGTAAACTGCCTATGATAAGTATGCAAACATTGACCCCAAGTGTTACACTGAGAACATGGAAATTAAAATCATCTATCTTACTTGATTCAAAGCCTCCCAGATAACAAGGATGGTATTTAAGGAAAATCTTGGCTAGACTCAGATTGCTTCTTTCTGTTAGATTAAAATTAAATTAAGTCAAAATTTAGAAAATACTGGTTTAATTAAAGATACTTCACTAGCATATAAATTATACATTCTCTGTCCTGTTGCGAAGTGTAAGTTTGATATTAGGTGTCAGAGCTGCAGAGGATTCCTAAAAGTTAGTTTACATTTCTGGAAACAAATGACTAATTATCAAAGTTCCCAAATTGCTACCCCAGTCTGCTTAGCAAATGCAGTCTCCCTGATTTCAGCAAAAGCAGTGTTTTCTTCAGCAGCTTAGTCCGAATACGCAAAACAAGACGGCCAAAAGAGACCTTGGCCAAAAGCAGACATTGGCATGGAATCAAGCGTGAAAATATTAATAGATAATCATCCAGAACCTAATTATGCAATGTAAAAAGTCCAGCTATCTTACACAGACCACTGCAAGGAAGAGTGTTTCAGTTTCATTAGCACAGCAGCAGAAGGAGAACCCTTGCAAAGTAGTTTTCTGAACTTCCTAATGCTCTTACCGATGTACATCTGTTAGCTAAAGCCACAACCATTTAAATTAAAGGGGTTGAAAAAAAATAATTTAATAGTGAAGGTGATAACTCACTGAAACATACTGTAGAAACAAATAAGAAAAAAAAAAAAAAACACAGAAAGATTGAGACCAATGTTTTCCTGGAAATATGCTGTAGTCTCACTGAAACTACTGAAAAAACAAATAAAAAAAAAAAAAACAAAACACAGAAAGATTGAGACCAATGTTTTCCTGGAAATATGCTGTAGTCCAGTGCACGTTATTGGGATCATCTCTAGGAAAACAGGCCGAAATTAAATGGTCAGTGATAAAAAGCAGGCCAGGCAGGAAGACTTGGTGACTTCGATTGAACTCAAAAGTTCTTCTTAAAATGCACTTGGTCCAAACAAATTAAAACTAAATTTAGTGGGATTTAGGAGACCAATGTTTTCCTGGAAATATGCTGTAGTCCAGTGCACGTTATTGGGATCATCTCTAGGAAAACAGGCCGAAATTAAATGGTCAGTGATAAAAAGCAGGCCAGGCAGGAAGACTTGGTGACTTCGATTGAACTCAAAAGTTCTTCTTAAAATGCACTTGGTCCAAACAAATTAAAACTAAATTTAGTGGGATTTAGGCATGCTCAGACTTAAGGATGAGGCAAAGAGCCATCTCTGAACCCTCCATCCTTCCATTGCTGCAACAGCAATAGTGCCAAGCCCTCCTGCCAACATCTCCACACCAGTGGTGGGTTTGTCCCAGCACACGGGGCCATGGCAGTCATGCCCCTTCCTAATTGCAGGGCCACATTACAGAAAACAGCCTTACCCTGGGTGGGATTTAAGCATGCATTTAATGTAAAGCTTGTGCTCCTACTGTGCTGACTTTGACTTCCCCATATCCACAGTGGCGAGCGGAGGGGAGCAGCCATATCCACATCAGCGCTTACACTGATGTCTGCTGAATCGACTGCCGTGCTGTAAAAGTAGCCGTTACAAACCAAAAGGAGCCTGACAAACGCTCCTTTTGAGAACGGAGCTACGCTGAGTAACACAGATGCTCATCGCCAGCTTGCTACCAGTAACGGTAGCGGTTTCAATCAAGGTGCCGCCAACACAGACTTGCAAATGCTTGGCACTGAGACAGTGGGTAATAGATGCCTATCAGTGCTGAGGAAGACTGCTGAAGATGAAGATAAGGGAGAGGTAAACGCCCTGGCTCCAGGGAATTTGGAGAAGAACTACAGACGTTATTGATTTGCAGCATTCCTGAGAGGCTCCTTTGCTGCTAGGCAGCGCTGGCACTCAGTAGGATGCGATCCTCCCTCCAAAGAGTGTCTGTGATTGCCTGAACCAGTGCTAAAGACACACATCAGTGCATCCTGAGATGGTTAGAAAAGCTCTTTATGTATTGACCCAGCCATTAGCAGGGTGCTGAGGGGCAGAGCGGGGAGCGAAGCCCTCTGGCATGACTCTCTCGGCTGCATCGTACCACATTTTAGAAAGCTTTGCAGAACCTCAGAAATCCCTCTGAGATGGTTTAGAAACCCCGGAGCTGATTATTCAGATAAGCCATGATGAGATAAGCTCTGATATCATCACAAAGGGTGCAAGGCACTGTCACACGAGGGAGAGAGATGGGAAGGATGTGAACTCTATTTAAGTGGTCTCGCGGTAAAACAGCTTGCAGCCAGCGCACAACTTACTGTCAGCTCTCTTTGAGCGGCTCCTTTGATTGCGCTGCTCTGTGAAGGAGTACTTGTCACTTTTTATCGAAGGAGAGGAGAAGAAAGAAAGGCAGCCTGTTGCCAGGAGAAAAGATGCCACTCACTTTAAGTTAAAATATAGACAGCTGCAATGCCCTGGCTGCTGGTGATCGAGGACTAGCAGAAGTGTGACGGAAGTATCAATGCAGGGCAAGAAAAAGAAAACAGCAAGAGACTGGAGTGAGTGCAGAGTGGGGAGGGACGGGGCCCCAGACTCCCTGTCTGTAGCTGGTAGTGCCTGAAATGCCTGAGCGTGCAGGAGGAGAAAACAGCAGCGATGTGCCCTTCAAAAGCCGTCAGCTCCCCATCAGGCTGAGTCAAGATGCTGCTTCCACGGCCCTTGTCCCCAAAGAGCCGTGGGACACATGGGCTGGGATAAAAGGCAGACTCAGGGTGACCCACTGCGGAGGAGAGTTTTAAGTCTTCTTATAATAAAAGAGCAGTCAGTTGTGTGGCACTGCGTTACTGTGGGCTGGTTACCCCTTACAGCAAGTTATCCTCAACACATGATGAGCTCTAATCAAAATGGAGAAAAGCCGTAGCATAGCACAGCCTGTCCTGCAGCCCCTGCCTTCCCACATCATCAGGCTCAGAGTTGTTCAGTGAAATCCACCTCAAGGAGCTGGAAATCCCTTGCTCCAAAGCAAGAGTATTAAAGAACCATGATTGTATCTTTTTAACCCAGCTAGCAGAGGAAAACAACCTGGGGAAGGTACAAAAGCTCAAGTAACATGAGCACCCCTTTCCCCCCTTCGTTTGTCAGGATTCTGCCTGTTCAAGATAATAATCAGCAAACAGAAAACCCTGCACAAAAAGGCTCAGGCAGAGAAAGCCCAATTTCCCCTCAACTTCTGGTGCTTCTGCTAAGACTTACTTTGGCATATTAAAAGACACCAGAGATGACAGTAGTAACTGAAAAGATGGAGGGAATTACTCTGCAGACATAGAAGAGTCAAAAATGCAAGGCAATATTACAATATCCCGATTACCACGAGCCAAAGCATTTCCCACTGGAGCTGGGAAAGCTGATATTTAACAGCTGGATCCTGCAGACTAACCAATTTGCTTCTATGGTTTTGTTGCTTATAGCAAAGCAGAAAATATTTATAGCTATTGTTTTCCTAAATTCAGCTTCATCCTTGCCCGATTTGTCTACAAAACCTGTGCAATTTCTGGCGAGACTCTTTGGCAGTACTTCCCCACACACACTTTACAAGGTATATTGCATTTCCCAGTCCCGGCGCACTGGCAGTGGGGCTCCGACACCCTGTCCCAGCTACCGGATTTTGAGGATCATATCCCTTTGTGCAAGTAAGCTGGTGAAGGGTCTGGAGCACAAGTCTTATGAGGAGCAGCTGAGGGAACTGGGGTTGTTTAGCCTGGAGAAAAAGAGGCTGAGGGGAGACCTTATCGCTCTCTACAACTACCTGAAAGGAGGTTGTAGCGAGGTGGGGGTCAGTCTCTTCTCCCAGGTAACGAGCAATAGGACGAGAGGAAATGGCCTCAAGTTGCGCCAGGGGAGGTTTAGATTGGACATGAGGAAAAATTTCTTCACTAAAAGGGTTGTCAAGCACTGGAACAGGCTGCCCAGGGAAGTGGTGGAGTCCCCATCCCTGGAGGTATTTAAAAGACGTGTAGATGTGGTGCTTAGGGACATGGTTTAGTGGTGGACTTGGCAGCGTTACGTTAATGGTTGGACTCGATGATCTTAGAGGTCTTTTCCAACCTAAATGATTCTATGATTCTAAGCGTAGGAATCACAAATGATGTATCTGTCCTGAACTGATGATGGATAAAGTCACCAAAATCACTTATCCACTCACTTTAGCGGCATTAGAGCACGATTAACTTTGTGTGCTGCAGAGGGTGGATAAGTGGAGGTCTGATTTTTCAGTTGGTTGTAGTTGTCATCAGTCTGCTAGATTTCCTAATGTATGTTGCATATGCTCATGCTGTATTTTTCCTTTAATATGAGCACAGGGGCTCACTCACAGATTCCACAATTCTGCTGCTAATATCAGTTTGTGTCTCATGGCAGCGCATAGCCATCCATCCCGGCAGTGGAGAGCAATCGCTAAGAAATTACACATGCATTTAGTAACAGGCAATACCAATGTCACCTTCTAAACAGGCAACCGAGGGATGCAGGAGTAAATAGAGGAACAGCCTTTCCTCTGGAAGCAGAGGAAGGCAGTGACTCCAACTCCTGCAGTATTGAGTTATCATCCAAACCTGGCTATATTTCCCTGAGACTTGCTTCTCTTCATCTCAGCCTCTAGTGGATAGGTGACATATGGACGTCTTCATGCTCCTGACCATCTTGCCAGAGGTCACAGTCCTTTTCTTTTCCCCTGGTAAGTTGGGGGTGGTTCCTGGAAGCATTGTGGACTCTTCCCATCCTGTCTGCCTTTTGAGCTCATTAGCTCTCCACTGTGCACTGACTGTGTGGAAGGACTTCAGGAGCAACCCTGCCAGCTTCAAAACCATAGGATATTTTCCCACAGTAAAAACCCCACTGCTGTACAGGGCTACATCGTGCCATGGGCACTAATTCCCCACCAGCACAGGGCTGCCTGGATGTGGCTTTCAGCACTGAGTGCTGAGGAGCACAGGGAACCCTCCCGCATCCCAGGGGTGAATGGGCCAAGGCAACTGCAGAAGGGGCAAACACAGCACAGGGAGCGGTGCCACGGCCTGCGGGGACAGGCCAGCACCCATCGCTAGGGACGTGCCACACAGAGCCCCAGGGGACACACAGCCAGAGCCATCGCTGTCCCATGGCACGGCACCCGGGGACACGGGGTGTGCATCACCCGTAGGGCAGGCCTGAGCTGAGACAGCATCTCTGCTCTGTAAAGAAATGAAAATGCTTTTTTGTTGACTTTTGAGGGTTTTTTTCCCTTTTGTTTTTAAGAGAGAAGACTGCAGATCTTGTCTGTCCCAGGAAATATGTTATAAAACTGCAATTTGCCTGTCTTGGCTCTCTCACCCTAGCATTGACCCTAAAGATGAACTCCCATGAATAAGTCTAATCCCGTTTTTCATGTTTCCCCAGGCTAATAAATATTTATGAATCATTTCTCCAGAGCCAAAGCATGGGCCTTACAACCGGCCATGATAGTTCAATTTGTTTTCTTGCCAATTCTTCAAATTATTTTTTTGTTGTTCTTTTTGAAACTTAGGGGGGGAAAAAAATCTCATTCCCAGTTGGTTCTTATCAAAGTGTGTGGGGGGTTTGGTTTTGTTTTTTTTTTAAACTCAGCTGGTGCTTGGAGACTTTCCAATCGGCTTGAATGATTAATGTGGTGCCACTGACTTGTTTTGTGTTGGTATTAAAATAAAAAAAAAAAGCACAATTCATATTTTCCAAAGAGCCAGTTAGGTATCTCTGATTGACCATGCCATGTAAGTTTTAAATTGTTCTTTGTGCACACAAAATGTATAGCAAAAAGGAAGCATTTCCACAGAGATGAATGGAACATTCAAGGTTAGAGACACAGGCAAAAAAGAAAAAATACTGCCTTTCAGCAAGCTGTGTATTAGACTATAATCATTACAAAGCCAGGTCTTAATTTCTTAAATTTATTTAAGGGAGAAGATTTGTTCTTTTGCCCACTATTTATTTAGCTAGTCTAAATTCAGTTTGAATAGCAAAACAACTTACCCAGTTTAGCTGCATTACCAAGTCAAGGTCATTCCCCTCAGAGAAAGATCAAGATCCTCTATAATGGAAAAAAAAAAAGAAATTACTCTCTTCCCTGATTGATCTACTGAACATCATTAGCGAAGGGTAAGAGATATCTAAACATGCTCTGTGGTCCATTGACTTGCACGAGTGCTTTTTGAGTGTGAAACAGAAGGAAGTTATGTAATTACCTTGAGGAAAAAAAAAGTTCCTTTAGTGGTATTTGGAAATAAAACAGAGTTGTGAAGGTGGGAGGATCCTGAAGGACTCTTACAAGCTGCGTGTTTATGAGTCAATGAAGTGGTAAAGAAATGCAGCCCTATTGATTTACATTGTGCTGCTTCGCAGGTGAGAGTTCAGCCTTTTATAAAGTTTTTCATCCACTGTTTTAATAATTTCTGTAGAAGTTTGATAGCACTTAATAGCACATTTTTATTTAGAATAGTAAATAACTGTTTGTGCCTAAACTCATTAGACTAAGACATGCCGTTGTAATCCTATCACTCAGAGACTGCCTGGCGAAGCGTGCAGGAGCTGCATCCAGCGAGTGTAACTTTCACAGCAGCCAAAAGATATTGCATTATAAAACCCCAAACAACAAAAAATATCGCATTCATTTTTGTGATTTTATCCTTATGACAGAGAAAAAAAAAAAGGTCACTTTAAAGCCTGATAGTGAAGGGTAGCCTTTCCCGGATTGCTTTGCTGCAAGAAGACGGACCATTACCAGGGACCCAGAAATTGTTCCAAGGCTTAAAATTACTGACGGAATATTAAGGAGGGGCTCCTCCACGTGCTCAGCACTACCCGAGGTGGGGAGACGGGCAAGCAGGCTCAGCTGCAGCGTGGCCAGGGGACGATGCTCCCGGTCCGCTGGCACTGTGGGCTCTCCAGGGCAGGAGCCGCTTCCTCCGATTTATTTGAGCAAGACCGATTACAGCTGAACCCCGCAGAGGTCAGCGACCATGAACTTCGGTTAGGGCAGCACTGCACAACGAGCCCTGCACAAGAGTGCCTGTGCCCGCGGAGGCTTTAGCCAGAGTGCCCCGAGGAGGTGACGCTGCCAGGGTGATTTACCCACTTGGACCCCCAGACTGGCGTGTGCACGAGCCCTGTGCTGCCTGCCCTGACAAGCCTGGCTGGAGCACGCAGAAAGAGCTCAGAGCCTCCATGGCATCTCTCCTGCCCATGCGTGCACAAACGTGTGTGTATAGATATAAAATATACATATACACATATATACATACACACACCCCTCAGTCCCTGCCAGCTAACAGCAAGATGCCGAAACTTTCCCGTGCAAGGATACCTGGAAATGGTCTGGGAGGGCTCAGTTACTTTTAAATTCTAGCTCCTTTTTCATCCACTGAAAGTTTAACCAGTGATCTCTGTGAAAATAACCTTTTTATCCACAGTAAGCTCAAAAATCCAGGTGGCTCAGCACCCTTGGAGAACCGAAAGGTGCTCTTGCTGTCTCTTGTGCTCACGGGTAAACAGTGCCAGCTCCGCTGGCCCCAGAAGGTATTGGTGGGGCAGGGGATTGCTCTCAGAGCTGATCAAGGGCTTGAGGAAGGGCCAGCACAGCTCAAACTTGCACATTTGAGAGACTGCAGTGTCTGCTGCCAGTGTCCTGAAGAGCCCACACCGCAGTCCTCTGTCTCCCTGCCTGGCTGCTGCCCAGGCCAAGGAGAGAGCAGCCCTATTATGGTCTGCAATTAAACAAAAAATAAAATAATAATTAAAAAAACCCTTCCTTTCTCCTGTCTCCTTTGCCAGCTCACCCAGATTGCTGATACCCCATTTCATAGGATGCAGCTCCCCACACCCACATTCTCCCCTACAAGACGAGTCAGTGGGCTCACATCGCCCTTACCCACGGCTGGAGGAGATGCCTGACGGGGCGGGGGGGGGAGCGGGGGACTGCGATGCTAACCAGAACCCAAACCTTAATGAACCATTAAGGAAAAACATTGCAGAAAGCCCCATGAGATCCCTGCCTGCTCCTCTGGCACACGCATCAGGCAGCTCCAGCAGCACATTTGCTGGTTATCATTGCTGTAAATCAAAGCAGAATTAGCATAATTGTTCAGGTCTGGGGTTTGTTTTTACTGAGGTCATAAACAAGCTGATGACACTGGGGGTTTTTTACACCACATTGTAATTGTGCTGGCAGCCTAATTTTCAACACCCTGCTCACCTGTGCTCAGTTGCAACAGTGTTAACGGCAACTTTCTTCGAAAGAAAACCAATTGTTCCAGGAACGCATCTGAATTCAGCGATATTTCTGTCAATCCAGTGGGCTGCCTTTACTTCTGCCTTCCTTAGGAGACAATCATTGCCTGCTGGGACTTTATGTGTAGATTGCTAACTTGCTGTGCATATACTGACGCAAAGAATGAGCTTTGTAATTTAAATAACAGACTGTGGAATTGATGACAGACACAAACATGGTCATTCACCCAGCCGCAGAAAACTGCAGCTAAGGCTCCAGCGGGAAGGTGGAGGAAATACTGCTTTTTCAAGGACCAGAAACACGGCCTGCAGCCATGGCCATCACATGTAGGACACCACACTGATGCATGCAAAATAAGGCAGAACATAGTGAACACCCCAAGCCAAAAGCATTTACACGGTATCCTGCTCTGAGCAGAGAGGCCTTCTTCCATTTACCCACTTGACTGGATCTTCAGTCCAACTCTGCTGCAAAGTGGAGATGTTCCTCCTCGCAAGGAGATTGGGGAAATAAAGTGGGATTTTGTAAAATCCTGGTGGAGACTCCGTGGTCCCTGGGAAGGGCAGCTGGGGAAGACCCATCAGCTCAAGGATGGCAGCACTTCTCTGCTGGGCAGGGTCATACCCACCAACACTGCCTGCATCAGCAAAGCAGAGAGGCAAGGAGCTCCCTCAGCCTCCAAACTGGGCTTTTTGCCCCTGAACACACTGTGATTTACACCCAGGCATGGGCTCCACAGCTGGTGGCGGATTCCACAGCTGCCCCAGTGCCTGCACTGAGCATCCTGGGGACCCACAGTTGGACCAGTGCATTGGGAGCATCCCTGAGAAACAGCCCTGTGCAAGAGGGTCATGCTGCAGAAGCTCTGAGAGACCCCATTAGCAGGCATGGAGCCGAGGAGGGCCCTTCTGAGGATGGATCGGGCTCACAGATAAAGGAGAAGAGGGGGCGGGTGGACATGAGCATGGGCCAAGGGTGGGCAGAGCCACAGTGCCACGTGACAGAGCTGGTCCCGGTGAGGAGTTATCTTGCAGAGCAAGACAAGGGCACTACAGACAAAAATATGACAGCAAGAGTACAGAAAATTATTGTAAATACCTATTCAGGTAAAATAACCCTCCTTTAATCCGGTGTTTCTCATTTGCATAACAACAAAGGCTTTTTTTTTTTTTAAGGGAATCCCTATTGGTAAAATACCCCTCCTTTAACCCGGTGTTTCTAATTTGCATAACAACAAAGGCTTTTTTTTTTTTTAAGGGTGATAATACATTTATACATTTTCTTTTTGAAAAGAAACAAAGACTCTGAGAAGGCCTTTAATCATCAAATCAGTATAAACAACATCATAATACATTAGACTTGGAAATGATAAACTGTTATTATGCGCCAACTAATTAAATTAGTACTGACAGCTTTCAAAGAGTGGGAGAAAAAGGCAAAATATATCCCTTGCTTTCAGGGATGATTTTTCCTAGAAGAAGTGAAGACAGATGAGCTGTAAGCGCTTCCCATCTGGGAATAAGGATCCACACAGGAAACACCCACACCTGAAACATGACCTCTTCCTAACACTTACCAGGAAACCCATTTTACAACTGGGAGCTGAGTCTCGTCAGCTGTGAGTAATAAGCAACAAGTTAAAGTCAAGTCCTCCTTAAAATGAAATCCAGGAATGCACTGGAAAAGACTAATTACAGCCGCTGTGCCACTGAGCGAGAGCTACCAGTCTTCTGGCAGTAACTTGAATTTCATTGTTTGGGAAGATGAAAGCCTTCACTCGGCTGGGGAATGGCATAAAAACAATTCATAAACAGGAGTGAGACAAACTGTGTTTATTCATGAGTAGCATTAATACCCTTTTGAGGGGTCTTATAATAATTAAGGTTGCTATGCAACACACAGGTCCAAACCTGATTCCAGTAGCAGCAACAAAGCAAATCATCTGCTGGGTTTGGTAGGACCCTGCACCGGTGACTGCAACCAGCACAGTATCCCAGCTGTATATTTCCAAGTGAGCTGGGGCTAAATGCAGCGTAAGCACCCAGACCACCACTGCACATGGCTACATTTCCATCCCAGGGAACAATAGCAACTGGGGAAACAGAAATGCCTCCCAGCCCAAATTCTTGTCATGTACAACACTTGTCAACTTGTCAAGATGTTACTTTCTATAAATAAGCTTAATTTACATGTTAATAACACCAAAAACCATGGTGTCAGAGGGAGAGAAGACGGAGGAAAAAGTGAAGTGGGGAGGAGACAACTGAAACTTCCATCTGAAATCTTGTCAGAATTGGGAATTTTGAAATGTTTCAATAAGCTCAAAATAAAATCCATCCATTAATTCTACTTGCATGGCAGGACCCTCTAGTTATGCACCAGCTACTCATCTTCTGGAGACTCTTGCAGGTGGCTGCATTTTGCTCATGACAAACCTTGACTGTTGTGTTTTTGCTTTTTCGTCACCGAAGTCCCACCTGTGCCTGCAAGAGCCAAACACACCACAGAGTCAGCGCTATGCCCTGCCAAAAACCCGCAGCATGATGTGCAGCAAGCCAGCCCACAGCCTTGCCAGGATTCGCAGGGTACATGCTCGCTTCCCAGCATGGAGGAGGTGGCTGGTTGCAATTAGAAAGACGGTGTCTAAATCCAGTGGGGAGAAAAGAAGCAAAAGCAGAGATGTTGCTCTCTTAGCGGCGGGAGCTGCAGGCCAAGAAAGCATCACTGCTATCCCACTCGGGTCGGCAGGGCTGCGGAGGAGCATGTTGTGGAGGACCAGGCACCACAAACTGAAAAGAAATTCTGGGCTGAACATCCCCAGCCCCACTCAGGGGTTACCAGCCCCCACGGATGGAGCTGGGTTGCTCTTAGGCTGGTGATGTCCTGTCAATCCTCCGGTGACAGACAGCTCCTGCGGTGTGGCAGCTGCACATGGACACACTGACAGCTCCCGATCCGAGTATTCCCATCCCCACCGCAACCACCACCTTCCTCCTGCTCACCTGCACTTACACCTCCATGTAAGGATACAGCGACAGGCTCTCGGCCGACCCAACCACCCTTCCCCTTTCACAGCACAGATGTGGGATTTTCAGTGTGTTCTTGTTTATCACCTTTTGCTTTCAGATGCTGAACTCTCCCTTCTTTGAAAACTTTGATTCAATGGTTGTGTGCAGGCACGTTCCCATGATGACTGAGCTTGGGGTTAATATATGGAGAGGACTGGGTGGAACGAAGCCAGTCAGCTACATGTGTTTACCTGGGAGGAAAGCTGGGGAAGGAGGGGAATCACATGGCTAATACACATTCAGCACCAAAAAATAAAAAATGAAAAATCAGTTTGCTCAGCAAATGGCAGCAGCCAACAAGCTCCGCCATCCCACATTGTCACAGGTCCTTTTGCTTTAGCTGCCCATCCATAGCACAGCGAAATCAGTAAACTTGCAGGATCAGTCCAACAATTCAACTTAGGAGACAGCAGAAAACAATATTTTCTGGATTTTAGTACTTTGTAATAATGGCCTGTGTCATCAGTTCAGCGTTTGTGTTTGCCACAATGTTCCACTGTCAAGGCTGAAGTAAAAGTAAAATTAAAGTTTTCTTCTGACTCTTTGTACTTGGCCACATCACATCCTTCCAAAGATGCCTAATCAATTCATTTGTGCATGAAAGGACAGATAGAGCGTCCTTCCCGAAGGGCCCCTCCTAGCACAGTCAGCGTGGGAGCAGAGGTGACTTGGAAAGCGATAATTAAAAGAAAACTCTACCCAGGACTCACAGGCCCTCTACAGCGCACACATTTAGAGAAGTGTGGGCAGAGGTCTCTCTTCTTCCCTCTCCCCCTTCCCAGGGCTCGCAGTTGGGTATTTTCAGAAGCGATGCAGCCTCAGAAGGGAAGCTCCGGAGATGGCACTGAGCACAGCCAGGGATGTGGTCTGGAGACCCCTTTCCTCTTCGTGGTGCTCTTGCCTAGGCCATGAGGGGACGCGGACCCGTCAGGTTTAGTAGGTGCAAAACACTCAACTTTAAAAGCCACTGAAGTCAACTTTCCGTCCTTCTAATACACATCAGATAAACAAACCGATTGTAGAATAACAAAGAAATATAACCAGTGCCAGAAAAAGTCCTGCAGCCAGCAAGTCTCTCCTGCATATTTTATCTTATAATCCACTGCACTAACACTTAGCCACCACACCAAGCAGGTGGAAGTTTGAGGGCCATTGAGCACTGTGAATTTTCCCAATGCATCACAATTACCAAAACACCTGTGCTAAATAACTTTGCGCTGAGCCACTGTGAAAATTCACAGAGTGCTCAATAGCCCTTGAAATTTCTCATTTCTAACCGGCGGTGGAGTGGCTGAGTGCTCACACATCACACCGCAGCACAACGCACGTAAGGACACTGGTTCAAGACCTCGTAAAGGCCCTTTTCTCCTCGGCTGGAAGTTATGCTGTCCCTGTGATTTTCAGGCTGCTCCTACTTTGTCTCCGCAATTACACTCACTTGGAGCTGGTGAACTTTTGTGTGAGCAGACTCCAAACACAGACAAGCTCCCCAGCTCCGCTGTCCCTCCTTCCCAGCCCAGCACAGCTGCCTGTCTCAGGACCTTCCTTTTCTTCTTTCATAGCCAGGATAGATGCCAAAATAGAGGCACAAAAACCCCTCGGGCCACAATCCTGAGCTCAGGGCTGGCTTCTCCACACTTCCCATCCCATTCTCATGGGGACACTGGAGCAGGACTAAGGGCTCAGCCTGACCCCGGACACGGCAGCAGCTGAGGACAGATTTAGCCCTGGAATGCACAGAGCAGGGCAAGGCTCAGTGCATGGCTAGAAGGTCTTTAGCCGTGGTAGAAGACGTGAAAGACCGCACAAGCCCCTGCTGCATCTGGCTGGAAAAGAGGACGAGAACAAATTGGAGGGGTTTCAGCAGGTAGAAGCAAGAATGGAAGATTGATAAATCTCCCTTACAGCGGGGAACTAGAGACATTCAAGCCATTTAGTCTGTCCCTGGGAAGGTTAAGAGGTGACTTGAGAGTGGTCAGCAAGTGCCCACGCAGAGAGAGGAGTAATAAGATGAGGCTCTTTAATCTGACAGACGAAGGCATCTTGAGATCCAGTGGCTGGAAACCAAAGGCATTTCTACAGAGAAATAAAATTGTTCTTGGTGCAGAACAGTTAAGGTAATTAATTAACCACTGAAGCAATTTACCTGAGGATGTGACAGATTCTCTGTCACTTCAGCTCTTTAGATTGGACCTCTGTGGGACATCTGAACTCCACCAGAGCATCTGGGTTTGAAGACTGGGGAGGGGAAGGGGGGTCATGCAGGAAAAAAATCACTGGTGTGTGCTATTGGGGGCTCCTTCTGCATAGCCAGTCCAGAACTAGAGATCTTTGGAAGTCAGAGAGCGATAGCAGCCAGCTGCTGCTGTATTAGACACTAATACAGAGGGGAAGTAAAAGCACAGAGAAGTGAGAATGATTTGGAAAATAGAATGCATCTCATCAGATGTCCCTGAGCCTCACAGGGCAGCCCAGGGCTGTGCCCAGCCCCTGCTCTCTGCCACTTTGCTGCTCAGAAAAGAGCAGAGCAGAAGAAAACCATCTGCTCGCAGATGGATGGAGGCTGAGCACGGCCACTCCGTGTCCCAGTCCCGCCATTCCCAACGAGGGCTATGAACTAACCACAATACAGCCCATTGCATGGGGCCGTGGTTTCCACGCGCTGGGTGCTCACCAGCCACTCCCAGCTCATCCGTGGGAGCTTTGGTGAGAGAGAAACACTTTGGTGCTGCCTCTGAGGCCAAGTGCTTTCCTGAGGAACCATTCAATTTGGCAGCAATGCAACATACAGCAGCGCGTGACTGCCCCCAGCAAAGGTCCTTTATCCTGAAAAAGACAGACTGAAAGCAAGAGTTCAGATTAGAAATGCACGTTAATAGATTGCCCCATTTTTCCACAGGCAAATGCAATGCATTTCAGATTATGAGTGCCCACATTCTCACTTCTCTATAGCTTCTCAAGGCAGCCCGTAGCACAACCTCAGCTTCTCAGTACTGCCCCACCACTTATTTGTAGCAAGCTGCCATGATAATGAAGTTGAATTTCTATAGCCAGTGTGTTGATACAAGTACTATAAACCTGATTTTCAGGGTTGCTTAGCTCAGTCACTAAAAGGTTCGCTGCATCTTTACCAAACTCCAGCTGAAATCCAGATTATTTTTTAAGACATGACATTTTAGAAGCCTTAGGCTCTTATGTTACTTTTTGTGGTTTAGAAAAAGCATATTTTGGAGCCCTTGACACAAATAAGAGGTGAATTTCTATGGTTCCAATATGTATTTTAGTGTTAGTGATGTTTAAATATGATTATTTTTGGTACATTAATTAAGTGATGTTTAAATATGATTATTTTTGGTACATTAGCATAGGAATGTTGGCACAAAAGCCCAATTTTCTCATGTGGTTTTCTAGTAATTAATACTCTAGACACTTCTGATTATAAAATGATATAAACACATCAATGCAGCAATACAAAGTAAAATAATAAAAAAAAAAATCAGAAACAAACATATCACATACATGCAAAACAGACAGGAAGGACCAAAACCCGGCGGCACAGGCACACCATCCCCACGCCTTTCCCTAAGTGATCTATCACACACAGACTCATCAAACCAGAAGGCAAAAGAATCAAGAAAACCAAGTTCTGGAAAAGCAACTTTCTGCTTAAACCACCATTAATGAGGCTGCCTGAAGGATTCCCATCTCCACAAAAGCAAGTGGAAAACCCCAAGTCCCCCAGGCAGTACATTCACATCCTGCACTGAGGGCCAATGAGCCCTACCTGACCCCCGGTTCTCACTACTGAGACCCCCCCCTCTCCGTGCTGGGGTGCCGCACGGCAGCGCAGGCTCCTCCTCAGGGCATGCACAGCCTACCCTCAAGTTGCACCAGGGGAGGTTTAGATTGGATGTGAGGAAAAATTTCTTTACTGAAAGAGTGGTTAAACATGGGACCAGGCTGCCCAGGGAAGTGGTGGAGTCCCCATCCCTGGAGGTATTTAAAAGACGAGCAGATGAGGCACTTAGGGACATGGTTTAGTGGGTGGTGGTGGGATCTTAGAGGTCTTTTCCAACCTCAATGATTCTATGATTCTACGCGGGCTCCAGCGGCATTGCCACCAGCCGGGCTTTTCCCAGCCTTGCCCTCCTGCGGCCACAGATGCCTGTTGAATTTGTTCTTGCTCCCTGCAGCTGCTCATCCTCAAACAACAGGACTATGTGACATCAGTGCTGCTTCACAAGCTGTCAAACAGCTGCCCGAGCAGTAAAACAATTTAAGCTTTCCACATATTTTGGTGTATTTGTTGTTTGCAAATAGCAAAAATATTGCCTTGCTCTGACTATGTAAAATAATTATTTTATTGATTGGCCAGGCTTTATTTTTCTTTATTTTATTCCTAGCAACTCTAAATGGGCGGTGTTGCTATTAACCATCAAATAACCACAGTATTGCAGCCAAAGACCATTATAGACTGTCCAGAAGTCTCATGACTTCGCTGTGATGCACAGAGAAGGAATAATCAAAGTCCCATTATAATTATAACAAATCCAAATGACCTGAACCATTAGGTCAATGTCAATAAAAGTGACTCTCAGATGTATGAATTGGAAGGCTTCCACAGACGCCGTTCCCTCTCCAGGAGCGAGAGACCATTCCAAATGTCAGTGGAAGGTTGTTTTGTTTCTAATTGGCACCTGAGTTTTATTTGGCTGGTTTCTAAATTATTCCCCCCTTGTTTCTGATTAGGAGAGCTTTCAGATCTTATGCAGAGGGCTCTCAGCCTTTTTGTTCTTCAAGACTTTTTTTTAAAAAAAGAAACAACAAAAAAACCCAAACACAAAAAACTCACATCTGCAAACAGAAATGCAGGAAGACAGCCAAAAACCAGATCATGAGCATTAACATTTAACTATCACTGTATTTCACTGTGTGCCTGTACATATCTTGTATAAAGGCAGACACCCTTATGCTCCGTGTCCCCTGGAAGCAGGCAAGTACACATGCTCCATTCATAATTAATGGCCCAGCTTTTCCAAAAGCACTAACAACTGCATCTGCTTCTGTCTGTGGAGGATTTGACCCTCCAGGTTTGGCTTCACCAGACTAATGCTCTGCCTGCAAAACAGCCACCTAGGACACACTGGAGCCAGCCTTTGTCACCTGGATCCCAGATGTACCTGAGCCAGCAGCAAACATAACCACACTCGTCCTCTGGGACCGATGCTGGCTTTGCCACCCATTTCAAGGGTGGTGGGTTTGGCCTCCAAACACTTAGGTTTCCCAGGCGCTCAGTGCTTAGGATTGGCACTAAGTTCTCCTGAAGCCTCAAGCTGAGAGCCCTCAGCACCCCCACTGAACTGAATTACTACATTATTTCAAGCCATCGTACCACTTGGAGGACAGGTGGACACACACCACCATTAGTGCAGAGCTGTGCCTGCACCGGTCGGTCAGCACTTCAGCTCTCAGCAGGGAAGTAGTGATGCTCCTGGCAGGTAGGTTGCTACTAAAAGGCATCAAAAGCCACCTGGAGATGGGCTGATTGGTTTTATTTGCTTTATACCCAGCCTATAGAGTGAGATATGCCCTGAGTATATTTGTTTTGCTGAGGCAACCAGAAAGAAAGCCTCCCCAAAGCAGGCTTTCTGCTGCCAGAGGAGCGACTCCAATGAGTTTTTGGTTTTTAAGAGAACACAAAACCGTTGGCTAGTGCAGATTCAACCTCAAAATAACTCTCCATTCCCTTTTCTGATGGCTTTTATTTGCGATTCTCTCTAAGAGTAAGGTAAGACAGACCCCTCTCATGCCCCCTTGGGAGGCTTCTCAACAAGGAAAATAAAAGCTTGGCTGCACCAGAAGGCATCGGGGCTCTGGATGTGCTCTAGAAGAGCCCTCTGTGCCAGGGCCTTCCACAGCTGGCGGCCCAAAAGTTGCTGCAGACACACGCTGGCAGCTGCTCTCAAAGGCAGAGACAGCCTTCAGCTCAGCCAGGGACATTGCTCACCACCATCCATTACGTCCCATCTTCACCATTCATCCCCCAGTGCAGAACGCGTTATAATTCTTTAGTGAGATGGGAGGAAAAAAAAAAATACCAAAAATAAGGTATATGTCTTACATTCTCCTTAGACCACTTCCTTGCTCCCAACAACTACCATCCCCTGGGTGCCAATGGAAGTCCACCAACAATATCATCTAAAAGTCAGGCTCTGTAGACCACAAACTGCCTCAAAGGTGATTCTTTCTGAGAATAGCTCTTCATTGCCAGAGGCACTGAAGGCCTAGGACAGATGTCAACAAAAAGGTCCCCCCCTAAAGCTATAAGTGGAAATGTGCCCTGGGACTTGGCTATAACCTATGATTTTTTTCCATAGTTATTCTGCAAGTTTTACTTTACTTTTCCACCCATCACATGAAGTTACCCTCAGCAGCAATGCCAATCTTTACTTCTTCAGTTACAGCAAAGCATTTTGCAGAGGGGAGTCCCCTGAAGATAATATCCACAACTTTAGAAATTAAGTTTCTTTGTCAAGATGCCCCAAAGGGGTCCAAAAGACCTTGATGTGCTTGTTCTGCTTTTACCTCTGTGTCTCTCATTTTGCATGGTTCTTCCTTACTTTGGAGTGATCCGTGAAAACCCCTAAAGGGATGACGTGGAAGGAACAAAGCTGGATAAAAACTTAGAGCATTTGTCAAACTGACAGGAAAAAAAAACAAAAAACCAAACAAAAACCAAAACAAAAAGACCCCCAAAAAACAGAAGAGAAAATATCAGGCCAAGCCAAGTCAAATATCAATCTACTTTTGTGTGCTTTGTTTCACTAAGTTTACTTTATGATTCATTATCCAAACCAGCGTGGATAATGTGTACTTGCATCACAAACCTCCTGCGCGCTTAAGAAATCAATCATGTAACAAACCAGCATGGATAATGTGTACTTGCATCACAAACCTCTGCGCGCTTAAGAAATCACTCACACTCCACAAGGAAGGACTGGATAACAAAAACAGAGCCCTCTCATTTGCAAAAGTGTTTGGTGGTCTAAGCATGAGTGGAGATCTCTCAAGCAGCGCTGAACTGATAGCTCTAGCAATGAAGCAGTCACGTCACCACCAAAGCATTTGAGCTCTGTGGAGACAGCTCAGCTCATTGCATTCAAGTCTGCCAAGTTGTCCTGAAAGCACATCTCTGAGCACGTGGTGGTTTTGGGGCAGCTGCCTCCCAGGCGGATGGCCCAGGAGACACCCATGCATGGGTGGGCCAACAGGTATCCCAGAGGACGCTGTCAACCCTGTCTTAAAAGTCACAGGATGGCAAATGTCTGAGGCTGCAGAAGTCTAAGCAGCTAACGCATTGATCTTGGTGATGGTCCTTCAGTTCAGGATCAGGCCTAGCTCCACCAGAGATTACCCAGGCCCCTTTCGACCACAGCCCAAGATCTCCAGGCTTTACAAACGCAAGAAAAACATCCCCTGTTGCAAGCTGCTCACATTTCAGACTGGATGTGTCAGGTGGACAAACACAAAGGGGAAGCAAGCAGAGGGTGATAGCACATTAAAACAAAACAGGCTTTGCAGATGAGTTCATTTCCCATGCAATAGCCCCTTACTCGGAGAAATTCCAGCATCTTTCTGGTTTACTTAACTTTCTTAATATTTCACTCATAAGTGATTCTACAAGGAGTCAGATCACTATGAAGACATTAAATTTCCTAAGTTCCTCAAGACTTCCACATGCTAATCCCCAGCAGTGCCTGTCGCCTGTCTCCTTCAGCCAGAATCACAAGATGTCCAAGGGAGGCATGGAGCAATCACACCTCCCCTCCCGCTGACCGCCCTGCTCGTAGGAGTTGCTTCAGTAACAGTAACCGCTGTACTGGAGAGTGCATCTCCCATATGACAGGCAGCTAGAAATGAGCTGATCGAGCAGGAAAAAAGCACCCAGGATTGAATTACAAGCAAGCTGCAGGTGTTAGGATAATTATGAGAGTTTGGCAAACCACGGGAACAGCACATGTTCCTAAAACGACAGCACAGGCTTTTATACTTTCATTGCACATCTGTGCATTAGTGTCTCAGCCCCCCTTCCCAGGCATTTTGAAAGTACACCAGAGCCACGCAAAGCCTTTGGGTGAAAATCCAAACACCCAGCAAAGCAATAAATGGAATCACAACCCGCTCTGCTCTCTCACACTGACTAGACCAGCTGTTGAGGATGGGAACGTGTTGCACGGTGAGAGGTGACTCAGGGGGATGCTTCATGGCACTGTAGCCATTACAGAGCTGGGGAACCTGTCCCTACTGGATACTTTCAGCTATTTTGCTTGGTGAATCCCTCCCAGCTATGCAGGATATAGAGCATAGCACACATTTCATTTCATGCCTTTCGCAAGCTAGCCCTGAGGGAATAAGTAGCCAACAGGAAAGGTTTCCACTTCTGCAGACTCCAACTTGCCCTCATGCTTTTTTTTTTTTTTTTTAAGTGTTTTCCCCCCGTATTGTCTACAGTTTCCAATTTTGCAAGAACTTCAGTGTAAGACTATAGATTCTTTTCCATAAGGCCCCAGCAATAAAGCAACATTTATTACAGCCTGTATTTCTCCATCTCTGCTGAAGCAGAATTCTCCTGTGGAAGGGAAAGCCATGCAAGTTTACCAGCTTTTACTTTTCTGTGCATCCTGTTAACACACATTATAGTTCACCGTTCATTAATCCTGCAAAGGAGCATTCACAGTGTATTTAAAATGGTTTTCCTCCTTTACTAGCTCCCTGTGGTGCCGTCCAGTTTCTGATCTGAAGAGCAATCAATAAATAAGCTCCGTTGTCCGCCGGGGATCCTGGCTGCCCAATTAGAATAGCAAACCTCAACATGCTGTTTTATTATACGACGACAGCAGTCGGCTTTGGCGCGGCTCGCAGTGCCTAATGCTGGGTTTAGATGTTTGTATTTGAGTAACAAAGCAGTGTCGGCCTGGGAAGTCAGCAGGGCTCTTCTCTGCCAAACTACATACAAATTCACTTGCCGAGGACTGGAGTTTCCATTGCAGAGCACTTTCGCCAACTGGTTGCGTGGGGGTTGATGGCCATGTCATCATTTTAATTGCTTGAAACAGTGAATGGGCGGATTTCTGGCGTGTCAAGGACATTGTACGGAAAAGAGACATTATTCATCTCTCCAAAGCCTAGCTGGTGAGCAGGTCCTTAAAACAGCTGAACAGTGAGCAAAACACACTCCGCAAGCAGGCAACCTGCCACGGTGAGGGACAACATGGACCATGGCTCAAAGGGAAGGTGCTGCCGGCTGGTGAGCTCTTCTCAAGCTGTTAAAATAGTTGTTATAAATGCTAAAAAGCCTGGTGAGAGGGAGCAGAAACAGAAGGTGCTGCTCCATCTCATACCGTTTTCAGAAAGAGGAATAGATTTTCTTGGGGCACCACAAATGTACTTTGTGGACCCCTGAACTGGCAACACCAGCAATTGCTTGTATCAATGGGGTGCCGCCACCTTGCCCCAGCGCCTGGCCTGCAGGAGACAATTGAGCATCCACTGACACTACCAGTGAAAAGAACTGCTCAGCTGGCCCAGATCAGGCCTGAGGAGAAAGCAAGGGCCATGTAAATGGGCTCTGCCTGCCTCTCCCATGGCCATGGGGGTTTGTGCTCTCTGGCAGATCCATGCTGACAAGCACAGCAGTTGGTTGGAAAGGAGCGGGACATGGTAGAAAGAGTCAGTTTGCCGGTAGCTGAGAAGAGGAATCCCATATCACCAGACTGAGGTTTCTAAATGTATTGGAAATGAAAGCCATGTTAAATCTCCAAAGGTGTTGACAGGAGGGGACTGCATGGCTTGGCAGAGAAGCACCACCCGCTCAATCAGGACTACTTCTGTTTCCCAGTTCCTCGGGGCCACCAAGCTCCACAGAGAGCTTCACTCACTGCAGAGACCATGCTTTCACAGAAGAGCAGTTCAGTCCACAGCATTTGTCTTCTCACTAAGGAAGGTACCAGGTAGGAAGAAACAGTTTACCCAACACACATGCTGGCAGAGGAAGAGGCAGGAGTCCCTGAGAGTGAGCAGTGTCCCCATTTTCTCAGTCTGCCCTCATGTCACCATTTTCCCTGCCTTTAACACACTCCTGTGAGGTCTAGCCAGCAGCTCAGCCAGTGAATCTGAACCCAAGCTTGTCTTCCTGCACTCCTACTGCTGGTCCCCAGCCTGCTCTCCTGCTCCCCTTGCCCATCACAAACCACCACTCCCCCAAACCAGTAGCTTTTGAACTTAAAAGCAGATGCATGGCAAAAGCAGCAGCCTGTTCAGACTCCAGCCAGCTGGCACAGCGCCTCATAGGCAACGAGCAGACTCCGCTCTAGCAGGCAGCAAACCCAAACAGCTACCAAATGCAGAGTCCCTTCCCACAGATGTTCTCAAACATTTGATTAAAATACATTGCTTTGTATTTGAAACACAGCCTTATAGGGGAGGCCTGCAGGTCTGAAGAGCTTGAGGTCCATCTTCCAGCACTGCCTTACCCATTGCAGGGCAGGTCCCTGCCTGGTTGTTCATTCTGCTCCTCCTCACCTCTGAAGCCACCATTCTTCAGTCTGCAATCACTACAAGTTCTTCAGGACAAGGGTTGGTTTTGATGGTCATGGATGCTACACTAGTGAAATTAGAGTGGCAATTAGTAATTTGTTTTCAGACTTCAGAGTTGTTTGGGGGGTGGGTTGTTTTTCTGTTTTTTTTTTTTTTTTTTTTTAAGGAGCATCATCAGAACTGGAAGCACTATTGGGAGTGCTATTGGGAGCAGAAGGGACAGCATCCCAGTACAACTGCACACAGGTTTGGCAACTCCAGTGTGGACCATGAACAGACATACCTGTGACTCGCTGTCATCAAAAAAATGTGTTTGGATGTTTCAGCAGCACAGAGCTTAGACCAAAAGGAAGCACAACACAGAACTAAGCCTTTCCCAAACAGCACACTGCCTTTTGCTAACAGCCTTAAATCCTTCTTAACCACAGAAGTACAAGAAGCAGATCTGGAAATAAAGGATGATGGTGGTCACTCAGCAGGGGACAGCATTATCGTAGGTGAGCCTTCTCCAGGAGTGCAGAAGGGATTATTAGAGAACTTGCTTGTCCTCATTTAAGCCTCCCCAACTCTACCAGAAGCCCAGTTGACCTGCTGTTACCTGGTGGGTAAGCACAGATACGAGAGACTCATTACCCTAAGCTAAGGCATTGCAGGTCACTGTGCCTCCTAAGAAGTAAAAAGACAAGAGATTCCCAATTTTCCTGCTTCCTGAGAGAAGCAGCCATTTTGCACATCCATAAACTAGATCTGAGCAATTTGGCCTATACAACAATTAGCCAGCACTAACTAACTGCCAGCTTAACACCAGCAACAATGTTATATTCCTTCTTCAGTCCTATTTTTAAGCGCTGACATTAGGAGGAAAGACACAAGGGACTTAAATCTGTGGGAAGTCTTTAAGAGAGAACACATTTCTTCCACCTGCATTTTGCAGATAACACGCTAAATTTCCAACTTGTCTGACCTATTCCCATTAATTTTTCTAGTGTACTACCTGCCCAATGAATGGGATACTAGCAGACACTAGGCAGCGCTGCAGATACCTCTCACAGGTAGCTAGAGCATCCTCCAATGTAGGTCTCTCTGCATCCCTCCCTTAAGCAGCTGAGTGCTTCCTCCTGGTCTTGCTCCTGAGCGCTCAGCCCTCAGGTAATGTACATCACACTTGATCTGTCTCCATTAGCAACTTGGCTACTTCTAATAGATGTTTGATTTTTTTTTTCCCAAGTCAGAGTGTATTCAGATTGGCAGCTGCAGCCAAGAAACAGTCCCAGAAAGTTTAGTGGTAAATGGGCACAGAGGAGGTAATTAAACTAAAGGGAGTCCCGGTAGAGTGGAAACATGCAGGAGAACTAGGCAGCCCCATCAAAACTGCTGCTGTCAGCCAAAGGCCTGTCTGGAGGAGGATGGAGATGGCTCTAACTCTTTTGCAGGAAAGCCACGTGCAGCTGTAAGGAAGAGCGGCCGCCCTCCTCAGGTAGCATTTTAAACAGGGAGACCTTTTCAGTCCTTTTACTTACAATCTCTGTGCTCCACGACTGTGGAGTACCTACTTTGCTGTATTTTCACTTGAGACAAGGCTGATGCTCCAGGCCAAACACTGCTGCCAGGAAGCGACACCTCCCCGGGGGTATTGCATAGCTGTTTGTCACGGCCCTTTCACACCTCCCTCGGAAGCAGCTGGTGCTGCCCACGCCCTGAGACAGGCTCCCAAAGCAGATGAATCACTGGTTTGATTAAGCCTGGCAATTCCTACCAAGTTGGACCACAACAGACACGTGCTCTGGATCCAGAAGGTGCATAGCAAAGACAGGGCATAGAGTTTGGGCTACATCACACCAGAGGTTTGCAGGGTGCAGTGTCAGCTTGAGTCTTTCTGTCCCAATTGGTGGTGGGACATACCAACAGGCATTTTACAAGAGAGGTTTCCCAAATTAGTAAGACAGTTATGGTCACTGGCGAAATGGCCCCAGGACCACCCTACCCCAGGGCCTTGCTGCTCCAGGATGGTCCTTCTTGTTCACAAAGCCCACGCTGCACTCTCCTTCCTTCAGTGTATTGCAGCAAAGCAAAAGCTGGAGAGTAACTGAGCATCTCCTGCAATGAGGGGTGCATCTGCTCAGCGCTGCTGCCGCAGGGCTTGGGCTGGGCCCAGACCCCCCCCAAAATCTGCATTTCCAAAACTCCCCTCCGTGCTGCTGCAGCCCCTGAAACTCTCACGGTGGCTGAGCCTGGTGGCATGGCGAAGGGCTCCCCGCTGGCAGTGGGGCTGGCCCCGATGCCGTGCAATGGGTCAAATAAATGCATAAGCGCTGTGCTGTGAAAGGCCTGAAGTACTGGTGGTTTCCTCTGCTGCTGAAACAGCCTCATCTCCCCAACTCGTATTAAGCCCAAGTCCCATGGATCTGAATCTTTGCTGAACAGAGCCCTAAATAGGTAAATCAATCATTCTCCAGCGTATGATCCGTCACTGCCCGCTGAGCTGCCATTCCCGCTTCCCCTGGCCTCTCTCTAATAGGCTCATATTGACATTTAACAGTGAACGGTACAGATGGGAGCCGCTGCACGTGGGTGTCCCCGAGGGGTCCGCAGGCCCTGCAGACAGCACCCCATAGCGCTGCAAGCCAGCAGGAGCCTGCGGACATGGTGCTTCATGCTGCGCTAATGACCACGACAAATCGCTGAGGACGCTCAGCCGGTTTGCACCAAGCTGCTCTGACGCTCCTGGTTGATACAAGCAGTGATGTGCTAGTGACAGGGAAACATTCATCATCCCTAGTCCACAAATGCCAACCAAATCCCTCGTCCCCTCCCCGATCCCCTGCCTGCAGTGCAGCTGTGAAAGGAAGATTACTCTGCACTGCCGGACCACCTACCGGTGCTCAACTGGGAGAAGCAAAAGAAAGAAGAGGGTACTGGGACACAGCACCCTGCTCCCTCCACTGAAGAGGCACCTCTGTAGACACCAAGCCACCTTGTAGGACTACTTCATCCATGACCCATGGGTTCCAGACAACCACTGAAAAGAATTAAGCCACATGCATAGAAATGCCAGTATTCCTCCACCTTTCCCATACATGAATTTCAAATACCACTGTAGAGATCTCAGCATCCAAATAGTCAGGCCTGGAGCAAGAGCTGTCTGCGGTTAGAAAAGGAGACTTGTCTACACTAAGGAAACTGATAGGCATTGAAAGCAAAGGCATGACACTGCCACATGTAAAGTCCATCCCACTCTATGTGCAGCCTCAACTTATGCTCTGAAGTGGACCAGACTTGCTGGGAGAGGGAGGTTCATGCTGAGGGCTGGCCCAGACTATGAGCTGGCAGCCCTGCAACTGTGCAGTGGTTGTGTATTAACTTCCCCAAAAAATTAGTATCTAAGGGAAACACTGATGACCAGCTTACAAATCCTCCTGGCCCCTGATAACACCCTACACGTGCCTTGCTTGTTTGCCTTACTCCCTCACCCTACAAGCCCTGTATCAGCTTTTATCATTGGGGCTACAATCACATTATGTTTATGTAATAATTAGTAAGTCATAAGTTTTCCTCCCCATGAGCTTATAGGAGTTCATTCTGGGTCTATGAGTGTTTCCAAGGCAGAGAGGAAAACACAGTACTCTGCAGGAGAGGGAGGAATATCTGACTGGTTGGCCAAGCTCCCAGTATTTCACTGGACACAGCAAGGAACAGTCCAGGGAGATGTGTTTTGTGGCTTTTTCCTAATGAGGTCAAGCGTCATGGTATTTTAGCTGGATTAAGGGTCTGCAATCACATGCCTCGTCTTTGGTTTTCATGAGTTGCTCTCTGCTGTGTAGGGCCTGAGGCTGAATCAATCGTTGCTGTACTGGAGCTTCACCTTTTGTGCAATTAGCTCAACATTTCTGGAACAGCACGGATGGCCTCGTCAGTGGGAGGGCTTTACACATGCCATTAACTGGACCTCGGCTCTGAAGGGCTGGGTGATGGGAGCCCACCACTTTGGGCTGCCCGTGGACCTGGCCCCAAAAGCTCAGTGGAGGAGTGCAAGCGCAGGGAGCCAGGCTGTATGTCAGCAGGGGCCTCCAGGAGGGTCTCAAGGCCAGCTGCTGAGAAAGCACCCTGCAGCATGGAAATTGCCCCCCAAAATGAGAGGAGGCTACTGTGGGAAGGCTGGGGCCACTCTCCCTCTGTAAAGGCAGACATTTCCCCTTCTCCCTGCCCCATAAAGGTTTCTGCCCCAGAGTGAATCTAGGTCATAAGCACAAGAGAAACATAAACCCTGAGCATTCAAGAGGGAGAAGGGAACAGGACACCTGAGCTTCGATCCAAGATGGGAGACGGGGTGAGAGGCATCCTCCGAGCAATTTAAGCTCCCCATCCCACACAGCTCAGTCGAAGAGGGTATTGACTGTTTCTAAAAATCCCTGGGACAAGTAAACTGGGGAGGGGCACAAAGAAAACTTCTGATGAAAAAGGCATGACATACACAAGGGGTGAAGGCACACACGGCCCCAAAGGCAGCTCTCATCTTTTCACCCCCCCACCTGCTCCCCCTGCAAAAAATCTGTGTCAAAGGACTGTGAAATGTGGTGTTCTGTGTAAAGTTTTTGGAGTCAAAACCAAAACAGCTTTCATGAAGGAAAGCTGCTTTAAAAGTAAGAGATGACTCAAAGGATGACACATCCTTAGTGCCTGCTGAGGAACTCCAAGGGGAGTCCCAGACGAAGAACTCGCTGCATACTGAAGTGCATTGAGCTGCTCTTGCGGTGCCGCCTGTGCACAAACACGCTCCATATCACAGGATAACCTTAAGGGGAATTGCTTTGAAAATCCAGAATTAGACGTTGCTATTAGACGTTACAAGAGAAGAGATGCTGGTTTTTAATGTTGCTTCCACCCTGAGACTGATTTGCACAGGTAGGAAGGGCTGTCATGTTTGTTTGCATTACTCGCAGGAGAAAAGACATCAAGAGCATCCACTGATAGCACATTTCTACCTTTCATGGGCATGCATCAGCCTTCACTGAACTCCACCGACAAAGCTACCGATGACATATAGGCAGCCTCTGGCCAGCACTACTGCATGTTGGTTTGCTAGACTGCAAGACCTTGATCAAGTTTGTTTTCAGAGGACGACACTAAAAACCTGAATTCTAGTGCAAGACGCAAATTGTGACAGTAGAAAATAACCAACTCTACATCTCTACCTGGAAACTTCCTTTCTGTACACCTCTGTCCCATGCACGATAACCTCTGCAGCTGCTACCTTATTGGTAATAGCAGAAAGCAGAGCATCATTCCAGGAGATAAATCCATGTTCGTTCCATAATAATGGGACATGGTAACAATTTTAAATCCCAGCACTGGTTTTCAAATGGATGACCTGCTGGCAGATGACTCCACGGTCACTGGGCAGTGGCCTTCTCCATAAATGCTCACGAAAGAAAGAAGGCTGAAACAAAGGTACTGATCAACCCAAAATCAAAGCGTCCATACATCCATTCATTTACATAGCACACTAGAGGCAAAAGCTGTGCCTTATTTGACAATGTCAGAAAAAGAAACTTAGACAGCAGAAAAGGAAGAAGACTTACACCTATGCCAAATTATCAGACTGCCAAGGAATAAAACCTTGTCATGTATCATTCATGCACCACATGCAGCCATCTCACATCTGTAGCCTCTTCCTTCCTTCCTTGGATCTCAAAGCTGTTTGCAAACATAAATGAATAAAACCTCTCACCTCCCATGAAGCAGGTAATTTATTTTTATTAATACATAAATGATAAAGGAAATTAATTAAGGAATAGAAAGGGCAAGAGGCCCAAGATCACACAGCAAGAGCACTTTAATCACTACATTCTGGCCACTTAAAGAGTAGTGCTTGCATGTTAATGCTTTCTTGCTCTCCAGCAAGCATTTGCAACGGACCACATTTCCTCAGGCTAAGGACTCCTCCAGTCCCGGCTAGCTTTGCAACTTTGCAACATCAGGGACATGGAGTTTTTCTTCACATTCACACCATCACACCTCTGTCCCCTGGTTTAATTATTATCTATGCTAAATATAAATAGCAAAGGAGATGATTGTAAGATGAATAATAAAAAGGCAACAGGAGGCAAAAAAACCTGCTCTAGTCGGCTAGCATCCTACCTGCTTTATATTAAACATGTCTTATCACTGGATCTCTCCATACTAGAGGAGGAAGGGTGAGTTTTAGGGCCATTGCACAATATGAACTTCCCCAATGTATCACAGCTACAGCACCTCCTGTGCCAAATAACTTTGTGCTGATCCACAGTGGAAATTCACAGTGTTCAATAGCCCTTGAAATTTCTAATCTGTACGTTCCCATAGAGGAGTGGTGCAGTGGGTGCATTTCTTGCTACTGTACTGCGCATTGGACACGGGATCAGGTACTCTTTGGAGCCTGACCACGCTCCCTGAAATTTGTGGTTCTATTTTAATTATTAAGCAATGCATATCTATCTGCTTCTCCATTTGCATCTAGCGCTTTTAATGACAAGAAAATACATCTTTTTTAAATGCTAACCTAGTAAGAGGTATTAGGAAAAGTGAAAGCTATTACATGTGCAAATTTCAGAGCAATTAGTCACAGAGGCAGAAGCACAGACAAAAGATTAGTTCTCAAGTCTCTGCTCCCGTCTGCTTCGCTACTGGAGCCAGCAGTTTTGTGCAGACCCAGGAGGTGAAGGCTACTCTCAGCACCACCATCACGTGTCAGACTGATTCCCCAGCACCCACCATGCCATTAGCAAATGCAATGCCCTTCAGTCAACATCTCCTACAGCTTTGCAAGGCTCTGAACCAGGTGCAGGCTGTCAGAGAGAGACTGGCTAAAGGGCAGGACTCAGAACAGGTTTAGATATAAAGAAACAAGAGTTTTCTTTCTCCATTTACCTGCAGCTGACATGATCCTACTGAAGAAAATATCCCCTGTGGATAAAATACTAAGTGCATGTAGGAAGGGAACACAAATAGCTAAATTCTGTTCATGTGAAGATTTCTTCCCCTGTCAGTGCTATTCTAGATGCATCACTGCACATTTGCAGCGGAAGATGAAAATATTTCTAGATTAAAGATAGTGACATTCTTAATTTATCTCACATGTGGGAAGGTGCGTGTGGGAGGAGTGTGAGTGACTCTTAGGAATATATCCTATGTAGTTTAATAAAGAATAGTACACATTTCCCTTAGGATTTTTTTTAATAAACCTCAAAATTGTAATAGAAGATTCTTTGGAAGAGTTTAGAAAAAAATAACTAAGGGAAATAAATCTCATACTGAGTAGTGTATATATGAAAAGAGATTAAATTATTAAAAAATGGAATCCAAATTATTCTGCTTTTACAACACTCTTGAACACTTACCCACGTCTGCTCTCTGATCTGAATATCTTTAGATTTTGGATTGTTCCCGGTTCTGAACAAATCTGTGGCTACAGTTGTGCTGTGGCCATGAAAACCTGCAACTGAACAGCCTCTGGACTGTGCCTCCATTCCTTGGAGGGCACTGGAGCTGGGAGGACCCACCATCCCAGAGCATTCACAACCAGATCCTTACGAGAAGCTGGGTCTCCCGCAAGGGCGAGGAGACCCGTTTGACGTGAATTTCCCAGGCCACCTTTACTAAATACCCTTTCCCTGTCCACGCTACACCATGCTCTGCAGCCATGCAGGCTGCACCTTCCCTGCACATCAAAATCAGCCTCCCCTCCATACCTGGAGTGCTCTGGCTGGGAGCTACTGCTCCGGTACCTGCTGCAATCAGCAGCAGTCACCTGTACTGCGTAAGGCAAATGCCTGCACCACCAACCTGTTCCTAAAAAAAAAAAAAAAAAAAAAAAGTCTGGTTTTCAGCATCTGAAGGGATTCTTGCTGCTGGCAGTTAAAACCCCTCTCCACAGCTCTGGGGGAGGTTTGCCCCGCCTGGGCTCTGGCTATGCAGCAGAAACAGCAGTCCCCACCTGGGCACTCCAACACTGACCCACAGCTTCGCTCAACCACGCCCTGAGCCTGGAGGGCAGCTCAGCCCACCCTTGCTGATCTATAACACACTGGCAAAAACATTTCCTGAGGAGGGCAGGGCTCCCAGCTGAAGGTGAGCACATGCAGAAGTGCCTTCCTGAGCCCCAGAAGCTGCTCGAGTTCCTCACGGGAAATTGCAGGGTAAAGGTGCCACAGGGCACAGACGGGGGGTCCAGATCTGCCCCCCAGTACAAGAGCTACAAATAGTTTATTTTCCTCTGGCTGACATTAGCAAACCTATTTTTGTTGTTCATAGATGTTCACGGAAGACCTAAAGATAGTCTGTTATTGTCAACAGAAAATGCAATTCAATTCCCTAAAAAATACCAGGAACATGGGCTATGAAGAGTTTGTTTTTCCCCGGTAATGCACTTTTTCATTATTGCCCTGGATTAAAATTAAATTGCTAACATAAGGACAACCAGATGAATCCATGGTTATGATAGCATAGAAAAAACGTCAATACAATGCTTGTACACTGTATGCTCCTTCAGTATTTAAAGATTCTTATCCCTAGAATAATATAAACTGAAATACATTGTGAGGATCTCACACTATTAAATGAAGCAACGCTGCTTGCATTGCTTCACTTCTGGGTGCTGTCGTCAAACAGGCAGTATATAACATTTTGAAAGAAGTTTCAAGCCTGCTTTCTAGGTTTGCCCACAGAGGCAGCCAGCATAGCCGTTGCTCGAAAAGAGACTAGGACTGTGTTCTGGTGCATGCAAACCCAATGGCAACGTTGGCAAAACACTGATAAAAATGCTAAACTTGTGTACCAACCCTAATCAAAACAAGCCCATACCAAACCCTGGCTTACAGCATCTTTGTAGCAGGGGCAATGTGCTGTCAATTTTTGGTGACAGAAAAAACAGTGACTCAAGTTCTGAAACATTTAGTAACATAATAATGACTTAGGGAGTCAAAGGAATTGTATAATTTCCGATTCCATAAAAGAACATAAAGGTAATTGAGAAACCAACTGCTGTTTCAGAAAAGGACACATCCACGCGTTCTTCCAAGACGCTTTATAAAGACAACCTTTGCTCTGAAAATATCTTTTCTCTTCCCAGGGTAGCAGCACGCTGAGTTGGAGGTTGCAGCCAAACTCCACTGAATTGAATTGAATCTCATTGCCCCACACACTCCCCCGGACCAAGTGCTGGTGCCGACAGCTCCAGCTCCATCCTGGAAAAGTTCCTTTACAGACCCTATTTCTGCCAGAGTCAGTATTCTCCTTGGTTTTCCTTTTTAGCTGGTAAAGAGTAATTTAATTTGCAAAATACATATTTTTGCACTTATTTCAAAGTAGTTTCATCACTAAGCCCTATATAAATACATGGGAGCAGTGATTGACAGAAGGAGGTTATCAATAACAATCACTTTGAACCAGCTAATTGGGAAGCGCTTTTGATGGAAATGACACACATGCTGATAATTTAATTTTTTCACAGCAACCATTTTCCCTGGGATTATTCTCAGGATTCTATACAGATGTACTTTCCCTGTGAGACCACCGGCCAGTACAGACACTTGGCAGTCCCCGAGAGAGAACTACCACGAGAGCAGGATTAAAGCATGTGAAGCTGCATGAAATCAGGCTCTCAAGTCTCTGAACTCAGTGCAAACCCCATATTGCAAACCGCCCTGATAGCCCTTAGGCTCTCTCAGGAGATCAGAACGGAAACCATGGCTTTGTTCTAGAAAAGGCACAAAGGGCTTCAGAAGTCACATTACCAAAGAGCTCTGCAGGCACGGGCCAGAGTGCAGCATTTTGTTATGTAGCCTCACCTTGTTGGAAACATGCTGTTGGCTTCTAAGGAAAAAGAATAAGGATCGGGTTTATTTCCGTAAACTCAATTCTTTCTTTCTTTACTTTCTGGCCAACTGTTGACGTTCATGCTTCTATGTATCACCGCTTGGAAAATATTAATCTAAAATAATATGGACAAAAAACATCACTCATTTTTTTGGAGTCTCAGGGGAGCACAAAATGAAAAAATAATTCTGGACAATTTCTGCTCTTCCTGTAATGAAAAAAGTAAATGGAAGTATCAAAGTGACACCTCCATCAATTTAGAATTAAGGAATCGACTTTTCCTGTCTCGAGTCAGAACACTGCAAAAAAATTCTGACAACCCCAGTTTAGAAAACTGCCATAGGAAAAGCAGCTAATTCATTCCTCAATGCAGCTTTTTAATGTATAAGAAACAGTATATTATACAAACTAATATACCTACTGAATTATACGCTACATGATTCTTGTCTCACTTTTCACTTCCGTGCTTTCACTAATTGAGCTTCTGTCCTTCGTTATTTGTACAACAGTGTGTCAGGGGATGCTCTTGTTCTTTTTATAAAAATGCAACTCAAGTGCTCCCATAAAGTGACCATGTCTTTGTAGTAACTTATATTAACGGGTGTGCTTTAACTGCATAGCTAGATCATTTAAATATACTGGAGAGGACACACAGAGTATATAGAAAGCTTGCATAGTGTTTACATAGTCTTCCCACACATTTTGCCAAAACTGTATTGCTCCAAGTCCTGCGACGTGCTAAACAAAAACAAATTTGAGCACCAACAAGGGCAAGCCTCTAGAACAGAAACACATAGTATGGAAATACAAGTACTATTTACCATAAATCATATGGCTGAGATCTTTAAAAGAAGCTTCTTTCCTATAGGATCTTGATGTTACTGAAAGGAGTCACCCTTCAGGATGTGATACTCCCTGCAGGAGAGCTGAACATTAGTGCTCCACAATCATGTTTCATGAGCTCTCACCATATGCCACATGCAAAATACATGTAGTTTAGAAATCATGGCTCTGTCCTGCAAGCAGCTATGTGAAAGCTTGGCCATATTCATGCAAGTCCTGACAAGCAAAGGAAACTGTAAAATTGAGTGAGTTGGAATTTATGGCCTCAGGTATTTACATACTGATTACAATTAACAACATGTTTAACTCCATTTTTATTCTTCATCTACGTGCTTGACATTTATATCAGTCATACAAATTATACATTTAAAAAAGGAAAAGGTAATTCAGTTCAGCTAGGAAAAGTTCTCTTTAGAGTCAAACTGGAACAAGAGCTGCACAGAATGGAAACTGTCCTCCATGCACGTCTGCCAGAAACCACACTGATGCATTTAGACTCCAGCACAGGAAACATTAGACCTCCGAGCGCCTGGAGGACTGGCCCTCAGCCGCCACTCAGCCCAGCGGGAAACGCAAAGGTGACAACAGACGCGTTCCCACCACGTGAGGATGCTGATAGCTGGGAACTGGCTCATGCTGCAGAGCAAAGGTGATGCCGGGTGGCAAAGGGCTCCTGCGTAGACAAATGAACTTACCTACCCAAAATGAAGTCTGCCTCTTTGAGTGCAATACACCTGGAGCAGCCCTCCGTCAGTGCTCCGTGCTGGGGACAGCTCTGGGACATTTTGTGGGCAGAAATGACCTCCCGACCACACTCTACACCAGTTGGGTGCTACAGAGAGGCACAGCATATCTGCTCCTGCGGGGCATGGGGTTAAACAGGTACCCAGCTCCTCGTCAGCTCAGAGTAAAACCCTGCAGGGCTAGAAGATAAAACCCTATGAAGTCTGGGGGACACAAGATCCCACAGGAAAGCACCCGCTTCCAAAAATATCCTCAGAGGGCCACTCGCTCCCAAGTGCCACCAAAAGCCACATGGCATGTGCCATGCTCATTCCAGTTCCCTCTGCACCCACCCTAATCTGGTGTGTCACTTGCAAATGAAGGCAGAGATTCAATCGCAGTGACAGACTACAGGGTTTCGCTGTGCGAAGTACACTGTTTACAGCTGCTACTGCTGAATTTTAAATTAATAATCAGAAAGACAGCCTCTTCTGAAGCAAACAGTAAGATAATACCTTTACGCTAACTTTCTGCCCCTCTGTGGCAGACCTGCAAGGAATTCATCACAGTTAGGACTATAGCAAGCAGGTTGTGCCGGTGCGCATGGGTAGCGGAGAAGGACTTTGTGCCATATCAGAGCTGGCCCTGGCATGGGTGTTCACAGCCCCACGCGCTCCACTTGAATGTCCTTTCTAGGACATGTTTCTATGGGGCGTTCCTTGGGTTGCACTGATCTCACGTTGCAAATGAGCATTTTCTTTCAAAGGTCAGTTCTTTACACATTTTGGCACCTGACCTATGCATGGCACATCCAGTGAAGCTGTATTATACATTACACTAGCACTGTAAGGAAAGGTGTATGTATTATATATGCACATACATGACCTCTGTATTGTTTTTTCTAAAGTCTGTCAGATCACTACATTATAACAGAGAGGCTATTACAGACAGGTTTAGTTAGCTGTGCATCATTTCACACCTTCATTACAGTTTTTACCGGGAAAATGGATTGCTTTTGAGCCTCTCTCCATTCTCATTAAACTTCCACTCTTGCGAGGTGTCAGAATTGTAAACTGCCTAATACGGCCAGTTAATTATAATACCGCTCACTGCTTTAGCCTTTTCAATTACCCGCATTTCCACTGGCTGAAGCAGCCAAGCTCCCACCTAGGGTTAGTCAGACCAAAACTAACAAGGGAGACCAAGGGGTAGCCAACAAACAGAGGACAACACGTTCTCCCGGCCAATGCAGGACCTGGGAAACTATCGGAAAGCTTTCCAGCAGCAGGAGATGGCATTTCTCAGAAGGTGGAATGGGAAGTCTGTGCTCATGCAAGGATGAAAGACAGAGGTGCAGCATGGTTTTCAACTTCCTTTGCTAATACTGTTAACTAAAAGTCCGACGCTATAAACATTATTAAGGAAGCTGTCCTTGGAGTTGCTCAGGGTAATAGTAGTATTTTGTCAGAACAAGAATTGGCAGAAATTAGCCTGAAATCACATAAGCAACTTTGATTTCTGCTTTAGGATACAAGCTGCCAGATAGCTAGGAGTTACCGCTCTCCTTGAGCACTGTCACATTCTCGCACATATGGTGAGAGCTGCAAAAACACCAGCCGATGGCAGCTCCCAGGGATCAGACACTGGAAGTCCCCTCCTAGTCCAACGGGGCCTCTTCCACTCCCTTCTGCAGATGGGAAGAGCAAGGGTTTAGACAGAGTCTCTGATGCTTAGGCAGAGCAAACTGTCCCCATGTCCCTTGAGTTTCTGGTGATACAGTATTTTAGGGGTGACATGAAGCTTTCTGAAGTTTCTTAACAGCACAGGTACTGTGGTGATCAGGAAGCCTGACATTTCTTCAACCATTGCTTCACGGCTGGACGAAACATTTCTGACCACACCATCCGACTCTCCTGACAGAGCCACCCTACCAGCTCCCACACGAGCTGACACCACCTGCTCGAAGAAATCTTGATTTAAAGTTTCTCATAGCAGCAAACCCACTAGGACGCAAAGCAAGATTTTCTGAGGATAAGTTACCCTCCTACACTGCAGGCACAGCATATGCCCACACAAAGGACACTACTCTTTCTAGCTCTTTTCTCTTATTACAAAAACAAAGCAACTAAGGATTGCCCAAGTCACACCTTGCTGTACAAATGAATATTTCATTTTTAACTGGAAATAATTTTCAATGTATTTATGAAGAAAGCATCCTTGCTGTAGAAGAAACACCATGTTCTGGCAGAGACATCCCAAACACAACTGAGAAAGCCATCTCCCTGATGATGGATCAGAAGATCAAAGTTGTGTTTTATTAGTTGTATAAAAAGTATCTTTAGCTCTCAGTTGAAAGGAAAAATTTGCATTTAAATAGAAAGATTAATAACTGTAATACAAAAAATTATTCAGTGTGGGCTCTGTGTAACAGAAAATAATTCATATTGTTTTATATAAATTGTGCACCTTAAGTCAAGCTACAAAAAATGATAATCGTAATATTTTATGGAACAATTTTAATATAATACAGCTTTGTTACATTATTATTCTCCATTGTAAATAATGCATGTCTGGAGCTTTGGGAAAGGCTGGATTTAAAATACTTATCTCTGAAAATTCAATAGGGCGTGTGCTTTTTGGTGTGCTTACACTATGCATGAGTTTTACTTATTAAAATAAAAAAAAAATATCTATCAGAAGGATAGGAACAAACCATCCCTCCTACTGCAAGGACAAACCGGGAGGTGATGCCTGTGGAGAGCTCATTGAATTTTTTTGGAAAAAAAGCTTTTTCTCTAGAACATGCAGATTTGGATTCACTCAAGTATTTTGAAATGCTATTGAACTGTGAGGTTGTTTTGGTCAGGTCAAAAAACCTAAAAAAAAATCCATTTTGACATTCTTTTAGCATTGAGGGGCAGCTTTTAATTTTATTTTGAAATGAGTTTTCACTTACAACTACATTTTTTAAAAACTGACTCCAGGCCACAGGAAAACAGCCTCCCTTTTCCATTTCATTCTAACCAAACTTTAAAAAAAAAAAAAAAAAAAATATTGATGTTTCTACTGCAAGGAAACCGGGAGGTGATGCCTGTGGAGAGCTCATTGAATTTTTTTGGAAATATTGATGTTTCAGAGAAAACTTCCAAAAAATCCCTTGGGATCAACGTGAAGCATTTCCTTTTTTGCCTGTGTGTGATTTGCTTTAGTGCATCAGTTATTTGCCCAGCGCTGAGGCGGTCATATTGATGTTTCAGAGAAAACTTCCAAAAAATCCCTTGGGATCAACGTGAAGCATTTCCTTTTTTGCCTGTGTGTGATTTGCTTTAGTGCATCAGTTATTTGCCCAGCGCTGAGGCGGTCAGGGGGGTCAGCTGGGAGCAGAGGGTTATATCTCCGGGTTATCCCCCCTGGATGGTCCCTGCAGCTGTCCCTGCAGGGCTGTGGTACCTCAGGGGTTTGAGGGTTGCAATTTCTTTCTGCTCCATCCTTCCGGGCTGCCAGTCTCCTCCCTGCTACGCACCCCACCTGTCTCCAGCCTGCCGTGAGGGATGATGTCAGGTGGAAGCCTGAGTTGCTGCAGTTAGGCAGAAAAGCTGCATTTTCCACTCTGCATACTGGGAAAGAGGCCAGTGCAGACCAGGGGCTGCAGCAACTGCTTTAAGCGGCTCTACTATTGCTTTTTGACTGGAAGAAGGCAATTCCTTTGCTTTCCTCTCCTGGACTAATGCCAGTAGAGCCCTACCACACTCAGCGCATTTATTCTGCCTTTGCTCAGGGGATAGCTTCTACATCCCATGGCCAGTTCGCTAACGCTGGGGACTGTCACTGGTGTCCAGGTACAGAAAACACGGCAGTCTGCCTCCTCACCTGCCGAGGGGAAGCCAGCTGCTGCTGAAAGCACCGCAAGCTCCTGTTTGCAATGGGAAAGGAGCAGTTTCTTCGCTGGCTTCACTGCGAGATGCAGAATCTATTTCCTGCTGCAGCACGAGCACAGAGCGGGGAACTCACAGCGTTTAATTTATCACTTCATATATTCCAGTCCTTACCCAGAAAAACCTTTTAATTAGAGAAAGATCAGGAGGGAGTTGCCCGGTGTCCCCCCAGTGCCATGCGGGTAACAGAAGAAAGCAAAACCCCTTACTCTGCTTGGAGCCACCAGCACCGCTAATTACCCTCCCAAAATCCAGCTCAGTTTCCTCTTGCTGCTCATTTAATCTCCGTCACTCTTGCTGCCTTCCATTTCATTGCGCAAGCACCAAGCAACAGGCACAGACACAATCAAGGAAGTTTGGAAGAACCGTTGCTGGCGTACAGCAGAGAGTCCAGCGCTGCTTGAAATGAGGGCTCAACAGCAGACAATCAGGAAAAGATGCGCAGATGCTTGAAAACACGGCATGTGTCCATTAGGGAGCACAGCTCTCTCTTTAGGCTCTAATGCATCTGTACTCCAGAGGCTGCAGGCTTCGCTGGCGCTGTGATATGTGCTACTTGCCAGCTGCAGCGCTGGGCTGTTAGGTTGGATGCTGTTGCAGGGATTGAGATGTCCCTCCTCACCTCCCCGCCCTCACCTCCAGTGCCACCGCATGTCTGGAGCCCGCAGCCTGGGTGCCACCAGCAGAGACCCATTGGCAAGGCTGGGAGCTCCTGGGGAATCCCTCTCCATCGCTACAATTACAGAGCCAACACAAACCAAAGGTGTGCAGGGAACCACATGACTTGTGAAATGCCGTACAGATACAGATGCATCAAAAACATAATTAAAAAGTCCCTTTTAACAGTCAAAGCAAAGAGGCAAAGCCCGTGACAACAACTAGAGGAGAACACATGGGAGCTAACGAGGATGAGCCCCAATATTAGCAGCAGCCCACCTGCACAGCAGGTGAGATTTGGGTGACTGAAAACCTGACCTGCTGGTGCTCGCTGGGCTACTCCCAGCCCGTCTGCTCCCTTTGGACTGGGAGGGGAGGGGGACACAAAAGGATGGCAGGAGCTCAGGGGCAGCCCTTCCCCAGTGAAGGAGCCGGGTTTGAGTTTGGTTAAGTAGATGATTTGCCTCAGGAGATTTGTGCCAGGGAGACGAGGTGGATGGCAGCAGATCACAACGGCATGGAGGGCCGCTGGGCAGGCATACAGCAGCTGGCCTGATGTGCAGACACAGCTGGAATTACAGCTTTCATTGTCTGCCTCAGGACCTAATGGCATGTCGTGGTTTAACCTCAGTCGGCAACTGAGCACCACACAGCCGCTTGCTC